>NC_030438.2:6745000-7045000 GCF_001660625.3 Ictalurus punctatus | reverse complement strand
AAGCGGGAAAGCACTGTATACTTTGCAAATTAGCCAGTAGGCTAATGGACAGCTAGCCCTCCAGCCACCTCAATAAGTGATCCAAATCCATTAGTAGCTCTTAGACAGGCTATCCATGGATAAAAGAAGCATGTGAGAGCGCTCTACTATGCGAATCCCTCATCTTCCACAACCACGCCATCATTTTTAAATAACATAGTGAAGTCTAAGTGAGTATCATCACTATGATCTGAGAGCTAGCTTATATGGATTGGAGTTAATATCATTCAGGATGGCTTCTTGAGGACTATATCATGAGAAGTGGCTTATTTCTTGCCATGACGCGTAGCAAGAGGACAATGCTCTGATATTAGCAGTATATCTAATATCAGTGCACAAAATGCCCTGTGGAAACATTTGCCATTTTAAGACAGAACAAGTTTTTCCTCAGGCTATAGATAGTGAGAAATGTTCTGAGATAAAAAAAAAATCGTTTCCTTCTCAGCTCAAGAACGAAACGCTGGCTGACATTCAGCATGGTGCAGTTAAACAAGGGGACTGACATTCAAAGAGCAGAACAACACATAGAAGAGTCTTGGGCTTGTCTCTGCTGAGGGGCCACACTTCAGATGATATTATGCGATATGAAAAAGGAAGGACAATCTCTTATAGCCACTCGCAGAGATTAAATATTTTACTTTTATTTTATTACAAGTGGTGGCTGAGACAGGCGTAGGTGGGGCAATCCCAGCCATTAAACAAGCTAATAACAAGTTAATCTATATTAACATTTTACATTCGACATACATTTTAAATTCCATTGAAATATTAATGACCTCTTTTGAGTGCCAATTATTTTTTTAAAAGACGTTGCTATTTGTCAGATAAGCTTCGATGTTCCATTGATTCAGTTGCCTTCATAGAGTTAATATGGAGCCTTGTGGACAAAAATGGGAATTGCAATAAGTGCTATTTTCTGGCCCACTGGGACAGGAATCATGCTGCCCCAAGCACAATCTATTAACATTTTCAGTGGAGGAGGAGCAACAGCTAGAACAATTGATTGCAAGGTTGCCAGAGTCACATTTATATATATATATATATATATATATATATATATATATATATATATATATATATATATATATATATATATATAAATTTTAAAAAATACAATTACATCAAAATGGCCTCGATTAAAAGTACTCCACCATTGCAGATATCTTGTTTTATAATAATAATAATAAAAAAATAAAGAATTAAACTAAGCATGAATTAAATCTAATCAATTCATTAGCTGTCCCACCAGGCAAGTCAAAGCTTCAATAAGCTTGCCCAGTCTTGTGTTATGCATGCCTGGAAGTCCAATTAACTAGGCTAAAAAGCTTCAAATTGCTGCAGCTAATGGTTCATATGTGGTTCTCACGACTTGTAATTTCTCATTCATTTTTCACACTTATAATAATTTTAGAAGGAAGCCAAACAGTGCATTTTTTTTATTCAAACAGAACAGCAAATGAAGAGCTATCATGTACAATTGTATGTTTTTAGTTTGCTTTTAATCCACTCCATATCCACTTTGTCATGAGTGTGTCAGTGAAATGAAAACATTCCTTCTTTGTGACTATATCTATAGAAATACTGATGATAATCATAAAGCAGCACTGAATATTATACTGTAAGATTTTCGTTTATAAGAAAAACAGAACAATTCCACCGTTATACTTTAATTTGTCGTTGTAAATTATATGCAGAACTTGATAGAGGAACCTCCTTAACTGAAGTCTTCAATCATATACACGTATTGTTGTGCAATAATTTACATGCATGTAAGAAATAAAAAACAACAGGACTGTTTTTGGAAAACAATCCATGACTTGGTGGTTCATTTCCAAAAACAGCTTATTTCTTTTATACCACAGGTATTTCCATCCATCCGTGCATTAGAAGTTAAACCTTGCAGCCAGAACTACTTTCCGATCTACTGTTTCTATCTCTGACCAATCAGAATGGAGCATTCAACAGCACTGTGGTAAAACTCTAATAAAGTAATTCAGATATAATCATATTTGGAAATGTTGCCGATATTATTCCGAAAGCTTTCAACATCTCCAAGGATTTTTCCTGCCAGAGCATATAGGAGGGTAAAAATAGGTTGCAGGACAAATGAAGACTACATGATGATGTTTCAGGTTGTCCATCACAGGATTACGAATTTGCTTCAAATAAACCACAGTGTCTCTGATGAGCCAAAATCCCCTTCTGCTCTGAAGTGACTGAATTGTTCAGTGGGTGCAGAGGGATTAGTAGATTGTCCTCCTTTTTTTTCCAGACCATGTCATGTCGAAGCACTATGATTAAACGTGCTCTGGAATTGTAGAGTATCTCTGAAAATTCAGGATAAGCTTACTCAAAAATAAAACATAGACAATTAATAAAACGTATACAGGATAGTACATTCGTAGTCTGAAGCTCAGAGAGGTTTCTCGTTGAAATTTAAAACAATTATCCTGACAAGTTTAATATCGCTGGGACATCCATCAATTTTCCATATCACATATACTACACAGGATCACGAGGGAGCCTGGAGCCTATCCCAGGGAACTCAGGGTACAAGGCAGGGAACAGCCTTGACAGGGTGCCAACCCATCGCAGGGTACAATCACACACACATTCACACACTAGAGACAATTTTGGAATGCCAATCAGCCTACAACGCATGCCTTTGTGTATGTTTGGGAGGCTGAATCGGGGGAGGAAATCTCCGAAGCACAGGGAAAACATGCATACAGAGAGGAGGCAGGATTCGAACCCCCAACCGCGGAGGTATGACGCAAAGGTGCTAGCCGCTAAGCCACCATGCCACCCTGCACTGGAAGCTACTCACGTGAAACTCACTAGACAGCTAACAATATATGAGCAGCAATGGCAAAACATGACCAAAACAATAGAAAAAAATATCCTTATTATCCTCAAGCTGAATTTTTCAATGTCCAGGTCAGGCTGATTAATGACAAAAGCAGAACATAGTCGTTTCCTTCACCTGCAACACAATCCTTAGAGGATCATCATATAGTCAGAAATGAAGAATGTTATCGCTAGTCATTATACAATCTGTACAGTGTTACAAGTAACACATGATCTTAAAAGACAGCTGTAATTGCACCGTCTAAAAACAGCTTCAGTCAACACTCATAACTTTTAGGCTCAGACTTATGTTCGGAAAAGAACTGGTTCTATTTCCTTCATGCGACTCTTACACAGCACTACACATGTTATAGATGTTAAGTCGGTGATCGTCAACAAGCAGTTCCAAAGTCAATTCTAATCGTCGGCTACTTTTATTAACCGCCACTTTTACCATACAGTCGATATAAAAAAGATATATTTTCCACTGCCATTGGCTTCATCTGCATCCTCTACCTGCTGAAAAAAGCACTCGAAGGTTTATAAACGTGTATGTTGCAGATGCAAGTTCAGGAGACCAAGATGCTCTTTAGACCCTGACACACTGTATTTCTAATACAACATTTTGCTGAGAGTGTGTAGTTTCAGGTGAGTGTGATAATGAGAGTGTGAGTGTGAGATAATAAACAAACCGCAAAAACAAATCATATATATATATATATATATATATATATATATATATATATATATATATATATATATAAAAATATATATATATATACATATACATATATATATTTGTTAAAGACTATTTTCCCCCCACTGGCAGCCAATAGGACAAAAATGCATTCACAACACCTTCTCATGCACTGGACATGAAGATGCACTCTCGTCAAACAAGCCCTAAAGGCATCAACTTACGGGTGGATGGAGAAGCAGCGTGAGCACTGATGCTGATGCTGAAGATCCAGAGGAGCCGGATGCATCCCGAGCGCACCATCCTGATCTGCCTCTCCATCCTCCAACACACTCCTACAGCCCTGCTCTCTCTCTCTCTCTTTCTCTCTCTCACACACGAACACACGTGTGGTTCCTTCTGCTGCTCACCGATGCAGAAAGCAGCAGTGACTCCACTCAGAATTTTACACCAAAGGCAATAAAAAGCGCAGCTGTTCAGTGCATCGAGAGCTCAAGCCATGTCGGGATGAAGTGTCAGCTTTCTGCTGGCTCCTGAACTTATACTGACTCTCCTCTCCTCACAACTGCAGTGTAATAAGTACAGCAACCCCCCTCCATTCTGGTCTGCATTGGTACTGTCCAGAAAGCAGTTAAAGCAAGGGCTTTTTTTTTTTTTTTTTTTTTTTAATGCACAGATGATCCACATTTAAAAAAAAAAATTGTTTCATTCATAAATTTCACATGTAATTATGTGAGTAATATGTGAAAACCATCCAAAAGTGTATTTCAGCTTATTTTGCCCTGAAATAACACGTGAACTTAATTTAACACACATAAAAGTAGGTGAAGCATATTTGATCACATTTAAAGTTAAAAAAAAAAAAGAAGAAAATGTCATTTGAAAAATGACACCACAGGTATCATAAACAAATAACATATGCAAATAAATATATGAATCTTGTGAAAATACAGATAAAAAAATGAAATTACATGACCTACCTGTGGAAGGAATATTTGGAAATAAGTGAAATGTAAAAAATCATGTGTGAAAAAAAATATATATATATTTTAAAAGCACTAAAAAAAGTCCATTACATGTGAAAAAGTGTCTAAAAACCACATGTATAAATTTAATTGGACTTTTCTGTAACTGTGAACAAAAATGTGGATCTCTTATGGAAAATATATCACACGGAATAAAATTATAATAATATAAGAATAATATGTGACCATATATGAATAATATAAGAATAACATGTGACCAAATATGAATAATACAAGAACAACATGTGACCATATATGAATAAAATAAGAATAACATGTGACCAAATCTGAATAATATAAGAATAACATGTGACCATATATGAATAATATACGAGTAACATGTTACCATATATGAATAATATAAGAATAATGTGACTATATATGAATAATATAAGAATAACATGTTACAATATATGAATAATATAAGAATAATGTGACCATATATGAATAATATAAGAATAATGTGACCATATATGAATAACATGTTACCATATATGAATAATATACGAATAACATGTTACCATATATGAATAATATAAGAATAACTTGTGACCATATATGAATAATATAAGAATAAGTTGACCATATATGAATGACATAAGAATAACATGTTACCATATATGAATAATATAAGAATAATATATGATTATATATGAATAACCTAAGAATAACATGTGGAAACATGAAAATGTGGAAATAAATGAATCATGTGAAACGATCCCATGTTGAAAATTATATAAAAGGGATAGCATTCTGAGCATTCTGAGTATCACTGGCTTCATGCTCTTCATATAATCACACCCTTGTGCATTTCCATCCATCCATCCATCCATCCATCCATTTTCTGTACCGATTATCCTACACAGGGTCACAGGGGAGCCTTGAGCCTATCCCAGGGAACTCGGGGGAAGTTGGGAGACACCCTGGACGGGGTGCCAATCCATCGCAGGGCACAATTACACACATTCACACACTCATTCACACACTTTGGACAATTCGGAAATGCCAATCAGCCTACAACGCATGTCTTTGGATTGGGGAGGAAACCAGAGTACCTGAGGAAACCCCCAACAGGCGGAGCAAAAAGAAACAAATTATTCGGCCATATTGTGCCCGAAGTATCAGTTAAATGCTGTGTCTTTTTTTTTAGAGAACTGTTGTATAAAAGAAATATTGCACTCACTATGGTGCGGTTATATTCATATATTAATATATTCAGTATAGACACACTCTAGCTTGTGCAGTATTGCTTAAATGTAAGATTTAGTTTGTCCTTTCTTTGTCCTCATCTGGAAAGATGTCCCCAAAAGTTATTAACAGTGCTTAAACAATATTTGGTACACTTATTATGCACAGGGAGTCATCTTGAACTCTGCTCTCTGCTGCATGGAAATGAGATCAATTTAAATAAAAGCTCTGGTTTTATTCTGAGGACAGCTCTGAAGCTATAAACATCACTTTTTTTTTTGGAGAGGAAAGTGCTGATGTCATTCATTTCTAAATGCTGAACAGAGTCACTGTTTGACCTGTCTACGGTTCGATTTTACCCTAAGGAAGAAATGATGTTTATTCCTGGTGGGTGTATGGCCATTCTTTCTAGCTGGAGATGAGTTTGGAAGAAGATTGGAGAAAGAACAGATGATGCTTTTCCAATCTTCAACTGTCCAGTTTTGGTGATTCTTTTCCCAATGTAGCCTCAGATTCCTCTTCTTGGCTGAGAGGAGTGGAATCGGATGTAGCATGTAGTCTCAGGATTCAATGTGTTCTGCTTTCTGAGATGCTTTTCTGCTCATCATGGTTGTAAAGAGTAGTGTATGTTTTTTCTTTCTTTCTTTCTTTCTTTCTTTCTTTCTTTCTTTCTTTCTCTAATGATTTTCTTTCTTTTCTTTCTATTGATTATTCAATAACTTATGAACGAATTATTTATTGTCTTTCCTTTTTCCATTCTTTACTTATTGGTTTCTTTCTTTCTTTCCTTAATTATTGATTGTTGAATTAATTATGAAGGAATTATTGATTTTTTGTCTTTCTTTCTTATAACATTTATTTAATCATTGGTTTTGTTCCTTATTTCTTTCTTTTTTCATTTCTTTCATAATTAATTATGTAATTATTTTCCACTATTGTTTTATTCTTTCTTTTATTCATTCTTTCTTTCATTATATTCAATTGTCTTTCTTTCTTTCTTTCTTTAATTATTGAATTATTGAATAAATTATGAAGGAACTATTGACTGATGTCTTTCGTTCTTTTTTTATATTTTTATAATTCTTTTTCATAACATTTATTTAATTATTAGTTTGTTCCTTCTTTCTTTCTTTCATTCTTTCATAATTAATTATTTTTAAAAAATTCATTATTTTATTCTTTCTTTCTTTCTTTTTATTCTATTGCCTGTCTTTCTTTCATTCTTTCTTTAATTATTGATTATTGAATTACTGAATTAATTATGAAGGAATTGTTGATTGATGACCTTTTTTATCTTTTTTATTCTTTTTATAGCATTTATATTATTATTGGATTCATTATTTCTTTCTTTCATAGTTAATTATTTAATTATTGATATTATTTATTTTCTTCTTTTAATTCTTTCTTTCTTTCTTTTGTTTTGTATTTTGAAAACTAACCTAGGCTACAATGCATTTGTTAAAATCTCCACAAATTAATCCCTTACTTTAATTTTTAATTACATACAAGCGCATGCATAAAAACCACTAGGCTCGCAAGGAAGGAAACTGCGTCAACACAACGTCTCCACTCACCACTGAGAAGAAAATCATTTCTCACTCCAGTTTGTTTCAATGCCCATTTGAGATGCTTATTAAACTAGACATCCAACTAGGTGTTGGATGAATATCAGTTGGCATGAATCCTCTACACTGAGAAGGAAATAAGCAGCTCCTTCTTATATCCACAACAGGATGGAGGCAAGAATGAACACAGCAGTGCTTTGAAATCAGGAACGAACTGTGTGTGTGGGAGCAATTAAACCCGATCACAGAACTTCATAAAGCAAAGAGCTGCACAGTCTCTAAAGGTCCCTTATCTCCAATGAAATTCATTAACGGGCGCAGCAGGTAGCTCTGCTTGTACGTGTGTGTGTGTGTGTGTGTGTGTGTGTGTGTGTGTGTGTGTGTGTGTGTGTGTGTGTGTGTGTGTGTGTGTGTGTGTGTATGCGCTGCTTTGGTGAACATGTCTGGATTGTGCACTCCCACTGTACACTAAACCAGTTTTCCCTGCTTCTTTACAGTAATACATTTACTTTAAATCGCTGCACTGCTTTAATCGCCCTATAGCACAATCCTATAAAATAATAAAACAGTATTTTGCTGTGAAATTAATCACATATTAAATTTTTTTTTTTCTACAGTGTGAGAACCATGCAAGAAAAATGCAAAACATCTAACACAAACCTGGGAAGATTTCTTAGAAGTAATAATAGCTATCCATATAAATAAGGATGTATGTAATAAAGCTTTGACGACTATTCCAACCCCAAATGCTAACCCTTCCCATTCTCTGTACATTCTTATAATTTATCCATCCATCCATCCATCCATCTCCTATACCGCTTTATCCTTCTTCAGGGTCACAGGGAACCTGGAGCCTATCCCAGGGAGCATTGGACACAATCACACACACACTCATTCATACACTACGGACACGCCAATCAGCCTACCATGCATGTCTTTGGACTGGGGGAGGAAACCGGAGTACCCGGAGGAAACCCCCGCAGCACGGAGAGAACTCCACACACACACAGGGCCACAGTAGGAATCGAACCCCTGGCCCTGGAGGTGTGAGGCGAACGTGCTAACCACTAAGGCACCATGCACCCTCTTATAATTTATTAGATTAACAAAAAAAAAACTGTAAAACACTGCATTTGGCTTTTCACAGCCTTGGACTGGTCCCATAATAAAAATCATAGTATATGAACCTGAACATTTGGTCTGGTCCAAAGTGCACCGGAGGTGATTACACGGCCTGCTCGTGTCCTTGAGCGGAGGCCGCGTGACAGATGGAACTTGATAAACTCGGATAAGTGCAGGGAGGCTGTTTTAGTGAGTGATATTTCAGTGTTCTGCCTAAAAAAAAAAAAAGGTTCTGCTAGCCTGGGTTTATTACAAGACTTCTTAACAGCACAGGGTAAATGAAACGTTTTATCAGATATACTGTATAAAATGTCAGTAGGAGAAGCTTCACAGCTCTTAGAAGACTGAAACGGCAACAGGAGAGTTTCACTGTGTTTAATTTGTATGTCAGATCAGTGACATGAAGATATGAGGACTGAACCAGGGTGGATAGCTTCAGCTAAAACTGGTTTATACTGCATGATTTTCAGACCAATTTTGCTATTACAGACAAAATAAAAAATGTAAGCGCTATTGCAACCTGGAATTTTTTTATTAACATCTAAGAGTGTTATCAATGCTAAGCCACTAATAGGAGGACAGTATAGGATTACACAAAACTCATACAGTAATGGCAGAAAGCAATAAAGCAATTAATAAATTAATAAAGCAATTAAATATAAAATAAAATAGACTTCACTGTGTGACATACACAATGATTCTTATAAATTCACAGAAGTTATTCATTCCCATGAGTGAGTGAGTGAGTGACTGACTGATTTTCTCTTTGTCTTTTGTTGTTTGATTAACATTAATGACACAGGCAGCATCAGGTTTATTTAGTGACTGCTGTCACTTTAAGACCTAATGCACAGATCCAATATACTGTAGTCCCCCCCCCCTGTTTCCATTCACTTTAGATATAACCGACTGTGTTTGCATGAATACTTGCATTTTGACACGGTGTGTGTGTATTTATTGGACCGTCCAAGCGTAATAAGCCGCTAAAGAGAACTCAATTCAGTACTCGCACGATGAGGCGGCTTCCTGTGTGTGTGTTTCAAGTGTGGCAGGGAGACATTAATTAATTTCATGTTATCTTAATTTTAAGCTGACATCCCACCTGGCAAAAACGCATTTCAGGGAGGTAGTTCCACCACCCCTGCAACTCCATCTCACCCGTGTATATATATATATATATATATATATACACACACATACACACACACACACACACACACACACACACACCTTAAGCAAGTCTACAGGGAGTTTGGCCTCATCACGTAGGACATCAAAAGAGTAGCTCCTTAGCAGTTTAAATAACATTAGCTATGCTAATGAATAAATGACGCCTGTTAAACTTACCTCAACGTGTCTTTTAAAATCATTTAACCCACCACGAACAGTCAAAAAGTCACTGTTGAAAACGTATCGCTGTTATTTTTGACCCCTATGAAGCAGGGGAACACTTTAGTGTAGTTTGGTGTCTATTTTGTTGGACACTCTGCCATGATGCTGCATAACACTACAGTGATACTGAACTACAGCGGTACACTGAACTGATGGATGAACTGAAGAGAGAGAGAGAGAGAGAGAGAGAGAGAGAGAGAGAGAGAGAGGTCTACTTTAAAGCCTGCCTACAGAGAAAACTGATAAGTCTAGCTAGCAGAAAGAGAGACCAATCAGGATACGCTCTCTGTCTCTCTCTCGCTCTTGTGACTCGTTTTCTGCTCCTACTGGTCTCTCACTCTCTCTCTCAAAAAGAATCGATTTCCGGGTTATTGTATATAACTTGCAAGCCGTCAGAGCACCGCTATCTAGAGACTCCCGGAACTTCCGGGAGAGGTGGGATGTCTGCTTATGTTGTTATTTATTTTGTATCTTTCTTTTCTTGTTACACATGATGCGGACTCGACTATACTCGGGAAAAGTCCTATACTCGGACTATACTCGGAGTCCAAATTGTCTGAATCTGTGTCAAATTCGAGTACAAATTTACCAGAATGCATGACAAGTCCGAGTTTGTTCATAATTGAGTCTGAGTCCGAGATTGAGTACCCCAAATCTGGTGGCATAGCTAAGGTGAGGATTTTTGCTATGAGGAACAACTCTTATTACCGAGTAAATGTAGATTGTATTAGTGCATCTTCTAGGTAAATACACCATATACACACAAGCACACACATTTTATTTGTTTGTTTTATTTTGCTTTTCAAATGCCGTAACTTGCAATGCAAATAACCCATACAGATCCTATGAAAAACCTATTGTCATCATATCTAATAGATAACAGTTACAATAGGATAATATGATTTACAGTGGATACATATATTAATGGAAATATTACATTATCATGAAAGGCAAATTGCATATTGTACATAGGCAAAGATTTGAGTGAGTTAGTTAAGTTTACAACTTTTAATTTACAATTTCTAAATTCTGTGAAATAAGTACAGAAAATACCAAAGCAAAAATAATTCTTATGGATACTATGTAAAAAGTTTATAGCAGACTGTTATTATATATTATATATCATATCTTTGAGACAAAGCACTAATATGATTAACATTAAAAATGTAATTCTTTAGAAAATACCAGAGCACATAAAATATATTAGAACAAATACTACACAAAGTCAGTACATTTCAGTAAATGTCTGTTGCTACACAAACTTTAATCTAGTCCAAGTCGAACAAAATGGCGTGCATCGCACTTTCTCTTCTTCCTTTCTTCTCCGTCTTGTCCCATTTTTTGTCGCAGTGAAGCACTACACCTTGTGAGAAAAAAAAAAACCCAAAACAACTTCACTTTACAGGATATCAAAATGTTGTATTCAATTATGCTCTACCCGTCATCATAAATGCTAACAGTGCATCATATTATTACTTTTGTTACTGATATTAAAGGTATTGGGAGTTGAGTAACTTACCCTTCTTGTTAGTAGCAAGCGAAGGTCATTTCGTCATTGCAGTTTCTGTTCTCCAAAATGTAATCTCCAACCTTTAGGGCTCCACAATGGAAAGGTCTGATGGGGCATGAGGGCACTGAGGTCAGGTTCCCCAGAGGATCCTGGTTCACCCAGAACCATAAGCCATCCATGAAGCGCAAGCCTGTCCATACACTGGGTGTTTGACTACTCGTGATCATTTTCTTGGCAACAAGCAGGTCATTGTTGGTGGTCAGGCTTATCAGGTCATTGTAGTGTGTTCTGCAGTACTTCAGTGCTTCTTCCCAGCTCGCCTTATTCTGCACCACGGTTATACCAGACAACCATGTGTAACAGATGAATGACAAACCATCTGAACAGTTTTCAACAGCAACCACGGAATTTGCCAGAGACACACAAAGGTCACTGTCCGATATCGCCAGCTCACTGATTTTCAAACCTGCATATTCTAATTTGCTTCCATCAGACCACTCAGTATAGGCAGTCTTCTGCAGGCTCCTTCTAAGGCCAATCCAGTTGCGATGAGAAGAACAACTTCCTACATTGGAATTCAACATATTTAGCTCCTCCAATGAGTTAATGGTCGCCAGGTCTTCATAATGGTTTCTGCAGTATGTCTGAGCATCTGTCCAGTTCAAAGCACCATGCACAACAACATATCTTCTCACGAACAGACAAGTAGCTGCTCCTGTTATAGCCGCAAAGAGGAGGACAGCATGAACAGCCTTCATCTTCTGATGCGATGTGTTTCAGCTCTGTTCTGAACAGCTCTGGGATGAAATCACTCACAGAAGCAGTAAATAAAAGAAAATGCAAAACCCAGATGCACAACTTTGAATAATCGTCACAGGAAATGACCCATGCAAACATTTGCATTTACAGACCATTACAATACACGGCATTTGGCGCTCATCCTTGTGTGATACGTGTTGTATTCTCAAGCTAGTGCAAAAAGGTTAAAAGCTAAGAATCTACAAGAATTCCCAATGACACTTCGGCGTATGGAGTCATGTGTCTAAAAACTATGTGTACACAAGTGATCATTCACGTTAAGTCCTTGTGATTTTTCTGTAAAGGCGGTAATCGCATGTTCATAACAAGAGCATATCAAAGTTGACTGAAAAACATTATTTCTTGAAGAAAGCAGTTTCAACATTGACCAACTCAGTCAGTGTTTAGTGTAAAAGTCTACAGCTGCATAATTCTGACAGCATGCTTTATTGCAATGTAATGAGCATGAAAGAAAACATACACACTCATATATTCAACATCTGTTACAGCTGTATGAGCGGCTCAAAGACTCATGTAGTGAGGTGAGGTGAGGCGAAGGCCATCCTGTTTGCCTTTATGGAAATATGCATCTGGGACATTATTTGCATGTCTTAGCCTCATTCTTATGTCCAAACCCTTCAATTAGTTTCAACCTAGTGACTGAATGAGCCATTAAGTACAGTATCAACCAACTTGCCTCATGAACATTCCCCAACATAGCTATAAATGGATAAAAATGTGACATATTTAATTTTTTTTTTTCCAATGAATTAACAATTCTAATCATTGGTAAATTGTTGTGGTGAAAGAAGAATAAACCCATTCGGAATCTAAAAAAATCTAATCGGTCATAGTAACTTCTTGTAATGTTGGGCCATATCACACCACCCTCCATCCATCTTCTATACTGCTTAATCCTTTTCAGGGTCACGGAGAAACCTGGAGTCTCTCCCAGGGAGCATCGGGCACAAGGCGGGGTATACCCTGGACAGGGTGCCAATCCATCGCAGGGCACAATCACATACACATTCACACACCCATTCATACACTACGGACACTTTGGACATGCCAATCAGCCTACCATGCATGTCTTTGGACTGGGGGAGGAAACTGGAGTACCTGGAGGAACCCCCCGCAGAACAGGGAGAACATGCAAACTCCGTACACACAGGGCAACGGTGGGAATCGAACCCCCGACCCTGGAGGATCACACCACCCTATCAATGATTATTTATTTATTTTACTTGATTATTGATTATTACCTTATTACTTGAATTGATTAGTTTAATCCAAACGCAATAATGAAGAAAAAAAATAATTAGCTTATAAAGAGTCTACTTCAATTCTAAGATAAATTGAATAAATATACTGTATGTTATATGAATGGGAAATTTTGAAATTAAAAATCTCTGTGGCTCAATTAAACAGGAAAAATATTATTGTATAATTGTACACATTTAAATCTTAAATGTTGTACACATTTGATGTTTACATTTTTGCTACCTCAGAGATGTTGCCGGTTATGACAGAGCTCTTCAAACTGAACACAAAATTAATTCAATGTAGGAATTCATGAAGGAATTTGGAAAAAAGAAAATAGGAAATGTCATGAAAATTTCAAGGTGATTTAAAAAAAAAAAAATTAGCTCAGCAAAATTCATAAGATACAGCCCAAACTTGTCAGATGGCAAGATATTTGTTGTCCAGTGTTATTTTCAGTATGTTCATAAAATCCAAATAATCAGGGAGATTACTGTGAGTTAAAGGAGTCCTTGTCTGTAAATTGTTTGAGAACCACTAATAGAAGTAACGTGATGGGAGAAATCATTTTAAAATCATTTTGATCTTCTGCTCAGGTTCTTCACAGGATCCTGGTTCACCCAGAACCATGTGCTATACATGAAGTGCAAGCCTGTCCATATAATGGGATTCTGACTGGTCATGCTTGTTGATTTAAAAAAAAAAAAAAAAAAAAAAAAAAAAGGATATTGGCAATATTCTTTCTGGAAACACAAATTTAGATTAAAGAGATTTAAGAGATGTAGATTTATCATTAGCTCATTAGCTGATGTACTTACAAGCATTACAGAATGATGACACAGCAAACAAATGACTTTTATTCTTTTAATTATTTTATTTTAATTTATTCTTTTAGTTATTTTTTAATTAACAGTGTATACAGTAATGGAAACTAATGAAAACAGATCTATAATAACATACATTTCTTGTATTTATATATATATATATATATATATATATATATATATATATATATATATATATATATATATATATATATATATTAAACTGCAAATGCTTATTCACAGGTGCTACTAAAATGTTTATATGAGACTATTGTTATAAAATATATCATGTATCATATCTACCAGACAAAAATAGGATAAATATTTAATGATTTCTGTAAATCATTAGTTCTGGCTGCTACCACACAAACCTGAATCTAGACAAAATATAACAAATTGACATGTATTATATAGGCCAATGTCTTCTTCTTCTTTGTTGTTCCATCTGGTCCCATTTTTTGATTGCAGAGACCTTGTGAGAAAGAATCGTCACTTAAAAAGATTGTCAAAAAAAAAAAAAGGATGTTTATATAGGATAACATCATAAATACCGATAGTGTACATCATATTTTTACATTTTAATACTAAGGGACTGAATATTGGTATTTAAGTAATTTACCCTTTTTAGGAGTTGCAAAGGAAGTTCATTTTCTCATTGCAGTCTCTGTTCTCCCAGACATCATCTCCAGCACTTAGAGCTCCACAATGGAAAGGTCTGATGGGGCATGAGGGAACCGAGGTCACGTTCCCCAGAGGATCCTGATTCACCCAGAACCATGAGCTATCCATGTAGCGCAAGCCTGTCCAAACTCTGGGAGTCTGACTGGTTATGCTTGTCGATTTGGCCACTTGCAGGTCTTTGTCGGTGGGCACACTTACCAGGTCAGTGTAATGTGTTCTGCAGTACCGCAGTGCCTCTTCCCAGTTCATCATCATCTCCACCAAGACCATCTGGGGCACCCATTTGTAGCAGAAGAACTTCATACGTTGGTTACAGTTATAAGTAGACAATTCCATATTTTGTATAGTCACACAGCCATAATTGTTTATGACATTTGGCTCGCCAAGTTTCCACAAAGTAAGTCCTAAAGGGCTTCCATCAGACCACTCAGTATAGACCATTGCTTCTGGACTCTTATAAAGGCCGACCCAACATTGATTAGAAAGATGCACTGCTGCATCTTTTTTGAACTTTAGAAAGTCCCATGGTGTGTTAATGGTCGACAGGTCTTCATAATACGTCCTGCAGTATGTCTGAGCATCACTCCAGGACGACAATTTGCCCACAAAAATATTTTTTCTCACTAACTGACAAGTGGCTGCTCCTGCTAAAGCCACAAAGAGGAGGACAGAGTGAGTCGCCTTCATCTCTTGATGTGATGTGTTTGAGCACTGTTCTGAACAGACTCAACTAAAATCACTCGCAGAAGCAGTAGACAAATAAATTCAAACCAAGATGCAGAATTTTGAATAATCTTCTGAGGAACAACGCAATGCAAATGTTGCTGTGATTTGGTTTCTCTTAGCAATCTTCTAAGCTTCCAGGCTTCTGCTTATGGTTCCTTCTCCATTTTACCAGTGTACCATAAATGGGAAAAAAAAAAAAAAACCTAAATAAAACTCTCAAGTCTGTTTGGGAATTAGGCATGATAAAATCACCAGTATATACGTGGTGTGAAATGGAACCCTTGATGTTAGGTATAATGTGTTGAAAGAGGTGAGATGAGGTGAAGTGAGGCGTAGCCTCTCTACGCAAATATGCCTTGCCAATGTCATCAGTTTACTTATTCCCCCAAAACATTGTGCTTTTCGGTGAAATAAAATTCTCATCTATATCTCAAACACCACAAACAAGACTAAAGACTAAAACTAGCCCAAAAACTTTCATAAGAAATGAGAGAAACATTTTTATCTTCTTTTATTTCTCAGCTTTTGCTATGGTAAGGTATAGAACAATTTACTGCAACCAAGTAAAGAATGGAGATATAACAGTACTAGTATAAAATGGGACGACTGTAACATAGAGAATGGTTCAAATGTCATGTCTGAGACCATATTGAAGATCTAGTATCAATTAGAAAATGCGAAAGAAAACAAAAAAGGGAGATTTCTGCAAGATTCTGTCATATTTCTAAGTCACTATTTAAATTGAAGCACATTTGTTGGTTGGACTTTCCTGGAGTCTTATTCCTTCCACTGATGCATGGGTGGAGACGACACTCTGGATTTCTTCTAACACGAATCAACATTCCAAACACAATTCTGATGTATATAATTGTATTGTGTATGTGGATGTTATTAAGACTCTACTTTTTCCACAAGTTATTTCAAATAATTACAATTACAATTTTTAATGAAAAAAAGACGCACTTAAAAATTAAGGGGGAAAAAATTAGAAACATTTTCACTAGTGCTCTCATGTTAGCACATTTGCTTCACACCTCCAGGATTGGGGGTTCTAATCCCGCCTCTGTCCCATGCTTCGGGGGTTTCCTCCGGGTACTCCGCTTCCTCCGACAGTCCAAAGACATGCATTGAAGGCTGACTGGCATCTCTAAATTTTCTGAAGTGTGTGAATGGGTGTGTGATTGTGCCTTGTGATGGGTTGGCACCCTGCCTTGTGCCCTGAGTCCCCCTGGGATAGGCTCCAGGTTTCCTGCAACCCTGTGTAGGATCAGTGGTACAGAAAAGGGATGGATGGGTAGATAGATAGCTTGCTTGTGAGAAGACATGGCCAATTGCTAAGTATGACCTGAACGTCAAGGACCCCTCAGTGGGTCAGAACTATATACCTTCCATATCCGTTTCTCTGTTATTAGTAAATAGTATCCTTCAACAGAAAGAAATAAATAATACGTCGAGAGTTATTCCACTAATTACATCATTGTAAACACTGTGTGCCCTAAAGGGCTGTGCAAAATACAATAATTACTGTAGACACAGCAGCTAAGATTTGTACAGTCAAAGGGCAGGAGCTCAAGTCTTTCTCTGTGATCACTTTGTGCACATGCTTGCTCCCTGGGCATGTTTGTTTTACTTGTTCTAAGCCTCAATAAAATGCCTTAACACTTGCAGCCAAAGGCTACTTTAATACGAGCATGTGTATATCTCTTTATTCATGCAAATATCCAATCAGCCAATCATGTGGCAGCAGTCCAGTGCACAAAATCATACAGATGCAGGCCAAGAGTTTCAGTTGATGTTCACAACAAACATCAGCATGGGGAAAAAATGCTGCGATCTCAGTGACTTTGACCATGGCATGTTTGTTGGTGCTGGTTTTTCAGAAACTGCTGATCCTCTCTCGTTTCCAGGGATGCACAACAATCTCTAGTGTTTAAGCAGAATGGTTATAAAAACAAAGAAACAACAAAACACATCTTTTGTTAGCGACGGTTCTGCAGGCAGAAACGCTTCGTTGATGAGAATGGTCATATTAATTCGAGCTAACACGAGGGCTCTCAAACAACAACTCCATGTTCTCAAACAACAACCATGGTGAGGAGAAAAGTATCTCAGAATGTACAACATGTCAAACCTTAAGGTGGATGTCCTATAAAGGACAAGACCATGCCGGGTTCCACCCCATCACTCAAGAAAAGGAATCAAGTGGGTAAAGGCGCCTCCAAACTCTACAGCTGAACACTGAGAATAAACATTGCTTGTTTTTCCCCCAAGTTTTGACATATCCAGTTTCAGTGAGCCTGTGCCCAGTGTTTTTATGTGTTGCGCCTCATTATTGGTTGATTGGATACCTGCAAGGAATGCAAGTGTTCCTATTAAAGTGGTCAGTCAGTGTACATTGTACCACTATTGCATCCTATGTGCTACATAGATGATGCGGTTTTGGATAACTGCATGGCCTAACATTTTAACCGTTTATAGTTAAGATTTAATGTTCGACACACGTAAGACACATTGATTCCTGTTTTAATTTACGTTATAGCCATGATAAACACTTGTTCCCTCTCAGCATCACCTACTCTCTCTCTCTCTCTCTCTCTCGCTCTCTCTCTCTCTGTGTGTGAAAGAAAAAACAACAACTCAGTTTGTCGAGAAACCAGAAAGCATTAATTCCACTGTCTTGAAGCTTTTCCAGTGCTGGGAAACTTTGCAAATCATAGTCTTAGATTATGCAGAGTGTCCATCTGATAAACCGTATAAAAATTAATAAAAAACCTATCATTCATATTAAAGCCAGAACTTCTGCCCGAGTCTATATATGAGTATATAAAAGAAAGAAAAAAATGCACACCAATCAGATTCAAGAATTCAACAGTGCTGTGGTTTAAATGTATTTTTGTCTTATTGTGTGTACAGTATATATCTACCTACAAAATATGCAGAAAGACTTCTACACAAAATCCTAAAATAGCGATAACCTAATCCTTAAGGTGTAAGGTGCATATAGCTTTTATAAATGGATAATTTTCCTCAATAAATAAATGACCAAGTGTAATATTTTTTGTCTGGTTTGTTTAATCGGGTTCTCTTTCTCTACTTTTAGGACATACACGGACACGCACATGGGCAGAACATGCAAAACTCCAGACAGTCAGTAACCTGAGCTCAGGACCAAACTGAGAACTTTGGAGATGTGAGATGCAAAGCCTTCTTGCTTGACGTGCTTTCGTGCTTGGTATAGGACACGACCCTTTAGCTCGGTACATTCACTAAGCAGCAAGGTGTAAAATGTAGCATTTATTTTTAATGTGTCATTTTCTTTCTGTCTTTCTCAATCTTCTGTTTCGATCACAGGGACGTGTAACTCAGAAGTTACTACATTTGAAAGAACTTCGTTTTGGCAACTAAAACTTAACTTTATAGTGTTTGTTGTCATCTCTAGTCCTTTTCTCAGGCTTGCCACATTCATAGCACTTGAAAAACAAGATTTAAAAAAAAATCTTTTTTGACTATTTGATATTTGATATTGAGTAACTGAATGGTGTGTGTCTTTTTGAGTCTGCCTTCTATATTATATAGCTCCTCCAATGAGTTAATGGTCGCCAGGTCTTCATAATGGTTTCTGCAGTATGTCTGAGCATCTGTCCAGTTCAAAGCACCATGCACAACAATATATCTTTTCATGAACAGACAAGTAGCTGCTCCTGTTATAGCCGCAAAGAGGAGGACAGCATGAACAGCCTTCATCTTCTGATACGATGTGTTTGAGCTCTGTTCTGAACAGCTCTGGGATGAAATCACTCACAGAAGCAGTAAATAAAAGAAAATGCAAAACCCAGATGCACAGCTTTGAATAATCGTCACAGGAAATGACCCATGCAAACATTTGCATTTACAGACCATTACAATACACGGCATTTGGCGCTCATCCTTGTGTGATACGTGTTGTATTCTCAAGCTAGTGCAAAAAGGTTAAAAGCTAAGAATCTACAAACAAGCTAAAACCCTGCTGGAGATGAGTTAGAGCAATGAGTTAGAGCAGCAAGAAAACGATTATATCACTTTAAAAAAAAAAAGTTTGTGCTCATTTCAGTGCTTCTTGAAAGTCTTTGTTTGACTCAGACAGTGAGAAGTTCAGTATATATATATATATATATATATATATATATATATATATATATATATATATATATAGATAGATAGATAGATAGATAGATAGATAGATAGGTCAATGTACATGTGCCTTTCTTAGTTTCATGTTGAAAAATAAAAACACATCTTAAAAGTCCCCTAAATGTACAAAATAAGTGAATATAAATGGCAAATGGTCTGCATTTCTATAGCGCTTTTTAACCTCAGCGGTTTCTCATTCACCCATTCACACACACACTCACACACCAATGGCAGCAGAGCTACCATGCAAGGCGCTAGCCTGCCAGTGGGAGCAGCTTGGGGTTCAGTGTCTTTCCCAATGACACTTCGGCGTATGGAGTCATGTGTCTAAAAACTATGTGTACACAAGTGATCATTCACGTTAAGTCCTTGTGATTTTTCTGTAAAGGCGGTAATCGCATGTTCATAACAAGAGCATATCAAAGTTGACTGAAAAACATTATTTCTTGAAGAAAGCAGTTTCAACATTGACCAACTCAGTCAGTGTTTAGTGTAAAAGTCTACAGCTGCATAATTCTGACAGCATGCTTTATTGCAATGTAATGAGCATGAAAGAAAACATACACACTCATATATTCAACATCTGTTACAGCTGTATGAGCGGCTCAAAGACTCATGTAGTGAGGTGAGGTGAGGCGAAGGCCATCCTGTTTGCCTTTAAGGAAATATGCATCTGGGACATTATTTGCATGTCTTAGCCTCATTCTTATGTCCAAACCCTTCAATTAGTTTCAACCTAGTGACTGAATGAGCCATTAAGTACAGTATCAACCAACTTGCCTCATGAACATTCCCCAACATAGCTATAAATGGATAAAAATGTGACATATTTAATTTTTTTTTTTTCCAATGAATTAACAATTCTAATCATTGGTAAATTGTTGTGGTGAAAGAAGAATAAACCCATTCGGAATCTAAAAAAATCTAATCGGTCATAGTAACTTCTTGTAATGTTGGGCCATATCACACCACCCTCCATCCATCTTCTATACTGCTTAATCCTTTTCAGGGTCACGGAGAAACCTGGAGTCTCTCCCAGGGAGCATCGGGCACAAGGCGGGGTATACCCTGGACAGGGTGCCAATCCATCGCAGGGCACAATCACATACACATTCACACACCCATTCATACACTACGGACACTTTGGACATGCCAATCAGCCTACCATGCATGTCTTTGGACTGGGGGAGGAAACTGGAGTACCTGGAGGAACCCCCCGCAGAACAGGGAGAACATGCAAACTCCGTACACACAGGGCAACGGTGGGAATCGAACCCCCGACCCTGGAGGATCACACCACCCTATCAATGATTATTTATTTATTTTACTTGATTATTGATTATTACCTTATTACTTGAATTGATTAGTTTAATCCAAACGCAATAATGAAGAAAAAAAATAATTAGCTTATAAAGAGTCTACTTCAATTCTAAGATAAATTGAATAAATATACTGTATGTTATATGAATGGGAAATTTTGAAATTAAAAATCTCTGTGGCTCAATTAAACAGGAAAAATATTATTGTATAATTGTACACATTTAAATCTTAAATGTTGTACACATTTGATGTTTACATTTTTGCTACCTCAGAGATGTTGCCGGTTATGACAGAGCTCTTCAAACTGAACACAAAATTAATTCAATGTAGGAATTCATGAAGGAATTTGGAAAAAAGAAAATAGGAAATGTCATGAAAATTTCAAGGTGATTTAAAAAAAAAAAAATTAGCTCAGCAAAATTCATAAGATACAGCCCAAACTTGTCAGATGGCAAGATATTTGTTGTCCAGTGTTATTTTCAGTATGTTCATAAAATCCAAATAATCAGGGAGATTACTGTGAGTTAAAGGAGTCCTTGTCTGTAAATTGTTTGAGAACCACTAATAGAAGTAACGTGATGGGAGAAATCATTTTAAAATCATTTTGATCTTCTGCTCAGGTTCTTCACAGGATCCTGGTTCACCCAGAACCATGTGCTATACATGAAGTGCAAGCCTGTCCATATAATGGGATTCTGACTGGTCATGCTTGTTGATTTAAAAAAAAAAAAAAAAAAAAAAAAAAAAGGATATTGGCAATATTCTTTCTGGAAACACAAATTTAGATTAAAGAGATTTAAGAGATGTAGATTTATCATTAGCTCATTAGCTGATGTACTTACAAGCATTACAGAATGATGACACAGCAAACAAATGACTTTTATTCTTTTAATTATTTTATTTTAATTTATTCTTTTAGTTATTTTTTAATTAACAGTGTATACAGTAATGGAAACTAATGAAAACAGATCTATAATAACATACATTTCTTGTATTTATATATATATATATATATATATATATATATATATATATATATATATATATATATTAAACTGCAAATGCTTATTCACAGGTGCTACTAAAATGTTTATATGAGACTATTGTTATAAAATATATCATGTATCATATCTACCAGACAAAAATAGGATAAATATTTAATGATTTCTGTAAATCATTAGTTCTGGCTGCTACCACACAAACCTGAATCTAGACAAAATATAACAAATTGACATGTATTATATAGGCCAATGTCTTCTTCTTCTTTGTTGTTCCATCTGGTCCCATTTTTTGATTGCAGAGACCTTGTGAGAAAGAATCGTCACTTAAAAAGATTGTCAAAAAAAAAAAAAGGATGTTTATATAGGATAACATCATAAATACCGATAGTGTACATCATATTTTTACATTTTAATACTAAGGGACTGAATATTGGTATTTAAGTAATTTACCCTTTTTAGGAGTTGCAAAGGAAGTTCATTTTCTCATTGCAGTCTCTGTTCTCCCAGACATCATCTCCAGCACTTAGAGCTCCACAATGGAAAGGTCTGATGGGGCATGAGGGAACCGAGGTCACGTTCCCCAGAGGATCCTGATTCACCCAGAACCATGAGCTATCCATGTAGCGCAAGCCTGTCCAAACTCTGGGAGTCTGACTGGTTATGCTTGTCGATTTGGCCACTTGCAGGTCTTTGTCGGTGGGCACACTTACCAGGTCAGTGTAATGTGTTCTGCAGTACCGCAGTGCCTCTTCCCAGTTCATCATCATCTCCACCAAGACCATCTGGGGCACCCATTTGTAGCAGAAGAACTTCATACGTTGGTTACAGTTATAAGTAGACAATTCCATATTTTGTATAGTCACACAGCCATAATTGTTTATGACATTTGGCTCGCCAAGTTTCCACAAAGTAAGTCCTAAAGGGCTTCCATCAGACCACTCAGTATAGACCATTGCTTCTGGACTCTTATAAAGGCCGACCCAACATTCCTTTGAAAGATGCTCTGCTGCATCTTTTTTGAACTTTAGAAAGTCCCATGATGTGTTAATGGTCGACAGGTCTTCATAATACGTCCTGCAGTATGTCTGAGCATCACTCCAGGACAACAATTTGCCCACAAAAATATTTTTTCTCACTAACTGACAAGTGGCTGCTCCTGCTAAAGCCACAAAGAGGAGGACAGAGTGAGTCGCCTTCATCTCTTGATGTGATGTGTTTGAGCACTGTTCTGAACAGACTCAACTAAAATCACTCGCAGAAGCAGTAGACAAATAAATTCAAACCGAGATGCACAATTTTGAATAATCTTCTGAAGAACAACGCAATGCAAATGTTGCTGTGATTTGGTTTCTCTTAGCAATCTTCTAAGCTTCCAGGCTTCTGCTTATGGTTCCTTCTCCATTTTACCCGTGTACCATAAATGAGAAAAAAACAAAAAAAAAACCTAAATAAAACTCTCAAGTCTGTTTGGGAATTAGGCATGATAAAATCACCAGTATATACGTTGTGTGAAATGGAACCTTGATGTTAGGTATAATGTGTTGAAAGAGGTGAAATGAGGTGAAGTGAGGCGTAGCCTCTCTACGCAAATATGCCTTGCCAATGTCATCAGTTTACTTATTCCCCCAAAACATTGTGCTTTTCGGTGAAATAAAATTCTCATCTATATCTCAAACACCACAAACAAGACTAAAGACTAAAACTAGCCCAAAACTTTCATAAGAAATGAGAGAAACATTTTTATCTTCTTTTATTTCTCAGCTTTTGCTATGGTAAGGTATAGAACAATTTACTGCAACCAAGTAAAGAATGGAGATATAACAGTACTAGTATAAAATGGGACGAATGTAACATAGAGAATGGTTCAAATGTCATGTCTGAGACTATATTGAAGATCTAGTATCAATTATGCAAAAGAATGCAAAAGAAAACAAAAAAGGGAGATTTCTGCAAGATTCTGTCATATTTCTAAGTCACTATTTAAATTGAAGCACATTTGTTGGTTGGACTTTCCTGGAGTCTTATCCCTTCCACTGATGCATGGGTGGAGACGACACTCTGGATTTCTTCTAACACGAATCAACATTCCAAACACAATTCTGATGTATATAATTGTATTGTGTATGTGGATGTTATTAAGACTCTACTTTTTCCACAAGTTATTTCAAATAATTACAATTAAAATTTTTAATGAAAAAAAGACGCATTTAAAAATTAAGGGGGAAAAAATTAGAAACATTTTCACTAGTGCTCACATGTTAGCACATTTGCTTCACACCTCCAGGATTGGGGGTTCTAATCCCGCCTCTGTCCCATGCTTTGGGGGTTTCCTCCGGGTACTCCGGCTTCCTCCGGCAGTCCAAAGACATGCATTGAAGGCTGACTGGCATCTCTAAATTTTCTGAAGTGTGTGAATGGGTGTGTGATTGTGCCTTGTGATGGGTTGGCACCCTGCCTTGTGCCCTGAGTCCCCCTGGGATAGGCTCCAGGTTTCCTGCAACCCTGTGTAGGATCAGTGGTACAGAAAAGGGATGGATGGGTAGATAGATAGCTTGCTTGTGAGAAGACATGGCCAATTGCTAAGTATGACCTGAACGTCAAGGACCCCTCAGTGGGTCAGAACTATATACCTTCCATATCCGTTTCTCTGTTATTAGTAAATAGTATCCTTCAACAGAAAGAAATAAATAATACGTCGAGAGTTATTCCACTAATTACATCATTGTAAACACTGTGTGCCCTAAAGGGCTGTGCAAAATACAATAATTACTGTAGACACAGCAGCTAAGATTTGTACAGTCAAAGGGCAGGAGCTCAAGTCTTTCTCTGTGATCACTTTGTGCACATGCTTGCTCCCTGGGCATGTTTGTTTTACTTGTTCTAAGCCTCAAATGCCTTAACACTTGCAGCCACTGGCTACTTTAATACAAACATCTATATATCTCTTTATTCATGCAAATATCCAATCAGCCAATCATGTGGCAGCAGTCCAGTGCATAAAATCATACAGATGCAGGCCAGAGCTTCAGTAGATGTTCACAACAAACATCAGAATGTGGAAAAAATGCAATCTCAGTCACTTTGATCATGGCATGTTTGTTGGTGATGGTTTTTCTCGTTTCCTGGGATGCACAACAATCTCTAGTGTTTAAGCAGAATGGTTAGAAAAACAAAGAAACAACAACAAAACACATCTTCTATTAGCGACGGTTCTGCAGGCAGAAACGCTTCGTTGATGAGAGACGACAGAGGAGAACGGTCACATTAATTCGAGCTAACATGAGGGCTCTCAAACAACAACTCCATGTTCTCAAACAACAACCATGGTGAGGAGAAAAGTATCTCAGAATGTACAACATGTCAAACCTTAAGGTGGATGTCCTATAAAGGACAACACCATGCCGGGTTCCACCCCTATCACTCAAGAAAAGGAATCAAGTGGGTAAAGGCGCCTCCAAACTCTACAGCTGAACACTGAGAATAAACATTGCTTGTTTTTCCCCCAAGTTTTGACATATCCAGTTTCAGTGAGCCTGTGCCCAGTGTTTTTATGTGTTGCGCCTCATTATTGGTTGATTGGATACCTGCAAGGAATGCAAGTGTTCCTATTAAAGTAGCAGTCAGTGTACATTGTACCACTATTGCATCCTATGTGCTACATAGAAGATGCGGTTTTGGATAACTGCATGGCCTAACATTTTAACCGTTTATAGTTAAGATTTAATGTTCAACACACGTAAGACACATTGATTCCTGTTTTAATTTACGTTATAGCCATGATAAACACTTGTTCCCTCTCAGCATCACCTACTCTCTCTCTCTCTCTCTCTCTGTCAAAAAAAAAAAACAACTCAGTTTGTCGAGAAACCAGAAAGCATTAATTCCACTGTCTTGAAGCTTTTCCAGTGCTGGGAAACTTTGCAAATCATAGTCTTAGATTATGCAGAGTGTCCATCTGATAAACCATATAAAAATTAATAAAAAACCTATCATTCATATTAAAGCCAGAACTTCTGCCCGAGTCTATATATGAGTATATAAAAGAAAGAAAAAAATGCACACCAATCAGATTCAAGAATTCAACAGTGCTGTGGTTTAAATGTATTTTTGTCTTATTGTGTGTACAATATATATCTACCTACAAAATATGCAGAAAGACTTCTACACAAAATCCTAAAATAGCGATAACCTAATCCTTAAGGTGTAAGGTGCATATAGCTTTTATAAATGGATAATTTTCCTCAATAAATAAATGACCAAGTGTAATATTTTTTGTCTGGTTTGTTTAATCGGGTTCTCTTTCTCTACTTTTAGGACATACACGGACACGCACATGGGCAGAACATGCAAAACTCCAGACAGTCAGTAACCTGAGCTCAGGACCAAACTGAGAACTTTGGAGATGTGAGATGCAAAGCCTTCTTGCTTGACGTGCTTTCGTGCTTGGTATAGGACACGACCCTTTAGCTCGGTACATTCACTAAGCAGCAAGGTGTAAAATGTAGCATTTATTTTTAATGTGTCATTTTCTTTCTATCTTTCTCAATCTTCTGTTTCGATCTCAGGGACGTGTAACTCAGAAGTTACTACATTTAAAAGAACTTCGTTTTGGCAACTAAAACTTAACTTTATAGTGTTTGTTGTCATCTCTATTCCTTTTCTCAGGCTTGCCACATTCATAGCACTTGAAAAACAAGATTTAAAAAAAAATCTTTTTTGACTATTTGATATTGAGTAACTGAATGGTGAGTCTGCCTTCTTTATTTTAGTAATATCATCTAACGTATTACCCAAAGAGTTGGTTAAGAGTCTTACTCACCTGACTGGCATGTCTACAGTGTCCGTAGTGTATGAATGGGTGTGTGAGTGTGTATGTGATTGTGCCCTGCGATGGATTGGCACCCTGTCCAGGGTGTACCCCGCCTTGTTCCCCGTGACCCTGAAAAAGATAAGCGGTATAGAAGAAGGAAGGAAGGATGGATGGATGAATTCAACCTACAGCTGATGCTTAAAATCATAAGCCTGGGCATTTGGAAATAAGAAACAAATAAGGATGCTGCTGTGACAGGCAAATACCTTCAATGAGATGTATTTGGTTAAAAGCAAACATGCCTTATGTTGCATAAGATTTTTGATAGAATAAAACACAAGGGTAATAAAATAAGGAGAATTAAAAATTTTGTAAGAATATAGGAAAGAACAGAGTCACGCTCTCTTCCTTAAAGACAATGTCTCTTAAAAATTCATTATAGCATGGCCTACGGCCTGACCAAAAAGAGGAAGCACACACACCCAAGAGCATGAATTAACTCACACACAGACCCAGAGTAGTCAGAATAACAAGGTAATGGCTAATGAAAATTTTACTAAATCATACAAGTACATATGCTAATAACAATGCAGAAAAAGCATACACTTACCCATGATAAAGGAGAAAAAGCACACAGGTGATAAATGTCCTTACTCAAAATCAGCTCAGACATGCCATAAAAAGAAGTTGGTTTTAAAAAACAAAGCATTTAAAAGTGCAAATGCAACAGGTCTCGAGATGTCTGAGACAAAAAAAAACCCAGACAGCACATGGAATGGTATTTTGGGCAAACCAGAGGTGTTTCAACTGTATAAAAAGGGAGCCCCGTTTCAGGGGATTTCAGATCACTCTGGGACGTCCCTCTGTGCGGATCTCGTGTGGTGAGCAGCAATAAACCCTTGCTTTTCCTACTCACGGCTTTCTGTGTTTTTGTCATCCTCAAACTGATGTAAGTACTTCATAACTTAGCTGTGTTTAACTTTAGAGACAACACTTACCTCACTGCACCAGCTTTTCATCCATGTGTGCACAAGTTTAACAAGTTTAATAGAATAATAACAGTAAACAAGGCTGAAGTGATGTTTCAGAGCTCCTTCCCCTTCAATTTGTGTGTGCAAGTCAACACGACATTACACAGCATCAAATTTAATATTTTAATAGCCTAATTACTGCAGTGTTCTTTAGGAGTTACTGTTTTTGTTGTTTGTTTTTTATACCAATTAAGGCCATTCAGGATCAATACCCTCCTTGTCAGTGATATTTGTGTGTGTGTGTGTGTATATATATATATATATATATATATATATATATATATATATATATATATATATATATATATATATATTGATCACTGGGTAATGTTGCCACCTCAGATCTATGGCGCGCAGTTCAATCCTGGGCTCAGGTTTCTAAGTATGTGGAGATGTGCATGTTTTACTCATGTCTCTGTGGGATGAGTAACTTACTTGAGTAAGTAGGCTACTGAGTACTTATTGTGTCATGCATGAAATGTCTCTGTTTATTTGATTTTTAGAAGGAAACTTCTCGTAGTTCAATGCCTCTTGCAATGTAATAAGCATATACTCTGTACCATATTCACCATCTGAGAATAACATACAGAAAACTGCTGACCAGAAACAACAAGGTGTCAAATTGTAGACTAACGCGGTTCTTTCCCATGTATATTGTCAGGATTTTCAAAATGTATTAAGACCTTTGTGCAAAATAGAAACGAATAGAACGTAACAATCATTTTTATTTACCATATACATTTACATGTATCAGGAAATTTTCTTGGTGTTTGGTCACAATATGATAAATTCAAAGCAGCTTACAGCACAGCGCAATTACCGTCCTAATATCCAAATATTGCACCTTAAGCAGAAATTGGTAGACTGTTGTGATTTATATGACAGTTAGCTAGACATAGCAGATGAATGCAGTTACGACTGCATTCGAAAAGAGTGGTACAATTGATACATAATAAATAATAACCGCAATGATATATAGTATAGACAAATATAATAAATAGTAATAAATGGCGAATCATGCAGGAACCAGGATTACAATTATTCCTAATTAGCATTTAGTGCAAGATTGCTTATTACTGGCAGGTCAGCATTGTAGCGAGTTTTGGATATCAGGGAGCGAAGTGGCTTTCCTGATGGTAGTTTTATCAGGGTGGGAGGTCTCAAAGATGATTTGTCCTGCTTGCCTTTTTGTCCTCACAATGTACAGGTCTTCAAGTGATGACAGACTGCAGCTGATGATTTTCTCACCGGTCTTGATGGTACGTTGCAGCTTGCTCTGTTCTCTGGGGAGGCTGCACCAAACCATATAGTGATGGAAGACGTAAGGATTCTTTCTTTAGTGGCGGTGTAGAATTGCACCAATATAGCCTGGGATAGATTGAACTTTGTTAACGGTTGAAGTACCCATCTCCCATTTGAGATCCTGTAAGTAAATAGAAGTGTATAAAAGGTAGGTAGAATTGTTTCCTATAGACAATAAATGCTTCTAAATATTTGTTATGTCCACATTAGTGATGTGTCGTTCACAAAGAGTTGGTTCTTTGAGTTGAATCCCAACATTCATCTAAGACTATTAACTTTTATCCTTTTTTTGTGTGCCACTTGGAAAGTAAAATGCTTTGCCTGAAACCTCTTTCCAACATCTGAACTGTTCGTTGGTGCGTTTGACCCTCTGCTGTGTGTATGAAGCAGCATACATGGAATTGAATCTTCTTAATGAAGCAGACACAACAGGTACAATAATATAAATATAACAAGAATGTAATTTAAAGTCATTATTTCACGGTATAATTTCAGCCACAGTTAGGAAAAGAAGAACAATGACTGAAAAATCAAAACCAAGAACCATTTGGAAGCCAAAGAAAGTCGGCTCTCACTGGTGAACCGAACCAAATGATCTGACTCACTGAAAAGAGCCGAACTAAGTTGAAGTCGCGCGCGGACACCTTTAGAGGCGCTGAGAGATGCGTATGTAGATAGATACCGGAAGTCATCCAGTTAGAGGTATTTTTCCCCCCAATATCTCACGTTCTGATATTTATCATGATTTGTGGTTTGCAAGCGAAGTCTCAGACATACACTGCGTTCATAATTTGCGCTGTTTATTTTTCTGAGCCGTTTTCCACGCGTCTCGTTCGGTGTAAAAACTACACGTCCCACAAACACCCACTCTCCAGCCATGGGCTAATGCTAATACTTATTTCGCAGATATTAGTGTGCTTTAGCAATAACCGCTCATGTTACATGGATATAAACATGAAAAGTTTGATCCGATCACACAGCAAGATATCGGTATTTTTATGCAACTAACTAGCTCGCTAGCTAACAAATAACCACGAGGGTAATACACGGTAAGTGCCCGGATGTGACATCGGGCTCCTATTTGTCCAGTCCAAACCCGGAAATGTAGTCCCCCTCCCCAAATTTACCACAAATAAACGGGTGAGAGATTTTTAACTTATAAAAACACAGAAACATTTAACGTCGCAGAGTTTAATCCAGGAACATTCTAGTATTTCCGTGAAGTAAAACCAAGTCCAGAACGCACTGTTAGTTCATTCATTCATTCCTTCAATCATTCATCGCGCGCGCACGCACTGCACCCTAAGCTCGAGTTTCCTGCTGTCAGTCTGTCAGAAGTTAGTCTTAACTAAGTCAGGACACCCTAAAAGGTCTCACAGTAATAATTTAGTTATAGTTATTAGACGAACAGGTTCATTTTAAGAATATGGAGGAGGCAAGGAAGTGTTTATTTTGAAAGGTAAAACATGTTCTTTCTTTTCAGTCAGTGAAATTCGGCTGAGGTAAAGCAGGGACATGGATGAAGAGTTCACTCCGTTAGACTGCCTTCTGTCCACAGGTAAACATTACCGACCACACATTTCACAAAACCCACAGTCTGACCCTACAGTCTATTAAAATACATGGTTTCATTTTAAACTGTTGTTTTTAATGAGTTCTGTTCAGACTTTGAGTTCTGACAGTGAGACTGAAATCAAATATTGAGATAAATTCCTCAGAACTCAGTAGAAGGTCATGTTGGCTTGAGATTTCCTTGTTTATGTAGGGAGTAAAACACTTGGGGAGTACCGTTATAGAAAAATAATCCACGTCGGGATGATATAATGTAGCCAGTCCCACCAAGAAAGCTTTGTTTTCTCTCATACCACAGACATTTGTTCGTCAAACATTAGCTGCGTTTACATGGACAACAATAATCCACTCTTAACCCGATTAAAACCATACTTTGATTAAGAAACTACCATGTAAACAGCAATTTTTACTTACCTTAATCCAATTAAGGTCATACTCGAATTAAACTCTAATCGAATTAAGACAGGTGGAGTACTCCTGTTTTAGTCGCATTATGAACGTGTATTATAGACATGTAAACACCTTAATCACATTATGAACGTCGTGTGAGAGTTTTCACCGCATTTTGCGACAGGACACATACACGGCAGTTCTCAACATTTTATGGCGAACAAGAGAGTTCGGCTGCGTACTTGCCTACGTTAGGCCTGTAGTGGGGAAAAAAACAAGTATCTTGGCTACTATATAGACAGTAAGTACGCGGTTTGAGACGCAGCCCACGGCTTCAAGCAGTTGTCTATTAGCACGTATAGCATGACAAATAATTAACTGCACTTAAAGCGTTCGTAAAAAAAAAATTTAAATAAAAACTCCCAAAACTGTGTACGGTACCATAATGAAGAAGAACTATATGTTGATACATGAAATTCTGGAGGGACGGTGTGGCGCTGTGACGTAATGATGTGTGCTGTTAATCTAATTATGTTCTATAACATGTAAAACAGGAACATGACAGGAGTATTCTAAAAGCGACTCATGTAAACACCTTAATCACATTGTTATCTTAATCAGAGTAAGGTCAATAATTAGATTACTGCTGTCCATGTTTACATTACGTGTCATTACGTCACTGCGCCACACCGTCCGACGTCCCTCCAGAATTTCACGTATCAACATACAGTTTGTCTTCGTTATGGGACCGTATACAGTTTTGGGTGTTTTCACTTCATTTTTTTTTACGAACGCTTTAAGTGCAGTTAATTATTTGTCATGCTATACGTACTAATAGACGACTGCTTGAAGCCGTATAGACAACTGCTTGAAACTATGGGTGTGTCCCAAATCGCGTAGTTACCGTCTATATAGTAGCCAAGATACATGTATTTTTCCCCACTACAGGCCTATAGTAGGAAAGTATGCGATTTGGGACGTGGCCGAACTCTCTTGTTTGCCGTAAATCGTAAAACTGCCGTGTGTGATCGTGTCCTATCGCAAAATGTGGTTAAAACTACCACACGAAGTTCATAATGTGATTAAGGTGTTTACATGTCTGTAATACACGTCCATAATGCGACTAAAACAGGAGTACTCCACCTGTCTTAATTCGATTAGAGCTTACTTCGATTATGACCTTAATTAGATTAAGGTAAGTAAAAATTTATGTTGACATGGTAGTTTCTTAATTAGAGTATGGCCTTAATCGGATTAAGAGTGGATTATTGTTGTGCATGTAAACGCAGCTACTGTTTCAGCTTGTCATGTTGCTGAGAAACCTGAAAGCGTAACATCGTCAGTCCTGAAGTTGCTGAAATTTTACTGATTGTTACAATAATATCAAAGATGATATTCCTTATTAAATAAAAGCAAGGTTTTATTTTTTACATCGGCTTATTAACATGTTTATTATAATGTTGTAGCTCTAACGTAAGCAATAACAAGAACTAATTTGCCTTACAACTGTAATTGTAACTATAAACGGATTTTTTAAAAAGTACAACATGCTGTACAGGTGCACCTCAAAAAAATTGAATATCGTGGAAAAGTTAATTTAGTTAATAGTTAATTTTTCCGTAATTTAATTCAGAAAGTGGAACCTTACATATATTCTAGATTCATTATGCTTAAAGTGAAATATTTGAAGCCTTTTTTGTTTTAATCTTGATGATTACTGCTTACAGATCATTGAAATAAAAAATATCAGAATAAAGAATTTATAATACAGAAATGTCGACCTGAGAACAGTTCTAAACAGCTGATTAACTCAAAACTTCTGCAAAGGTTTCCTGAGCCTTTAATCTCTCAGTCTGGTTCAGTACACAACCACAATCATGGGGAAGATGAAAGTAAATGTTGCATTTGATTTGGAAATCAAGGTCCCAGAGTCTGGAGGAAGAGTGGAGAGGAGCAGAATCCAAGCTGCTTGAAGTCCAGTGTGAAGTTTCCACAGTCAGTGATGATTTGAGGTGCCATGGCATCTGCTGGTGTCGGTCCACTGTGTTTTCTCAAGTCAAGAGTCAATGCAGTGTCTACCAGGAGATCTTAGAGCATTTCATGCTTCCATCTGCTGACGAGCTTTATGGAGATGCTGATTTGTTTTTCCAGCAGGACTTGGCACCTGCCCACAGTGCCAAAACTACTAGTTTGGACAGTAATACCATGGTTTTCTGACCATGGTATTACTGTGCTTGATTGTCCAGCCGACTCGCCTGACCTGAACACCATAGAGAATCTACGAGAGATGGTAGAGATGTGGTGAGGGATGGGAGTGGGCTGAGTGTACCTATGCTGTCTCAGGAAACTTCTTAAATAAATAGAAATATGCATTTATTGCATATAAAACAAAAAGTAGTTCCTGAAATGAACCCTCAGGTGTAAAATATGTAGGAGGCACAGTGGATTGGTGGTTGGCGGTTCGATTTCCACCTCCGTCCCGTGTGCGTGGAGTTTGCATGTTCTCCCTGTTCTTCGGGGGTTTCCTCCGGGTACTCCGGTTTCCCCCCCCGAGTCCAAAGACAATCTAAAGGCACTGAAGGCTGATTGGCATTTTGAAATTGTCCATAGTGTGTGAGTATTTGTATGCGATTGTGCCCTGCAATGGGTTGGCACCCCGTCCAGAGTGTCCTCTAGCCTCATTCCCCGAGTCCACTGGGATATCATCTTCGGTAAGTGTTTTGCCCAGGATGGGGAGCCTATCCCAGCGCAAATACACACTGGATGAGATGCCAGTTCACACACATACAGCACGCATATTTACATCTACATGTATGTCTTTGGATGGTGGGAACTGGCAAACCCAGAGGAAACCCACTCAGACATGTGGAGACCATGTGAAACCTCATACAGACAATAACCCAAGCTCAGGATCAGAAGCTGCGAGGCGACAACGCTACCGGCCTCCCCACCTACGCCACGTTAGATACTAACGTTAGTTCAGTCAAGGTATTTTTATGTAACGTCAACTAACTAGCTTCGCTGGCTAACGTAACTTAATTCACTACATAAACAGCTATTTAAGTTAGCTAGGTTAGCAATTTCTTTAGTTGTAAAATAGGCTACATTAGTTATATCTGCTATCGCTATTGTTCACATACACAAGAATTACTCATTATAATTCTTGAAGTTTATACTTCATTTGTTCTTTGTTGAGGTTTACCTTATCGATAGCTTGCAATTTGCGTATCCGAGTTGATGGTTGTAACTACCATCCTGAGCTGACGGTACAGAGAAATATCCCATCAGCTGTTTGATTAGCTTAGCGATGAGCTTCTGCCCCAGACCAATCACACAAACACTCGTCCAAACACTTGATTGTTGATTGGCAGCTCATTCCTTTTGCCAGATTACCGTGTGAAATCAAGCCACATCTCAATTTTTTTTTCCTCACCGCACAGAACAGAACTCCCACTGTTGCTTCAACACTCATTCTGATATGTCTCCTAAATGGCTTTTTACGTAGGCGCTCCGCATGAAACACTTAGGCGCAGCGCCTAAGCCGTTAGGGAAAACCCTGTATATGAACATATGGCTTGATGGATTGATGATGTACCCTAAAATGCAATTCATGTTATTTTCTTTTCCAACAGGAACCCAGAAGATTTGCCTGGTCATCCTGAATCAACCGCTGGAGCCTCACTTCTTCCGTGTGCTCTGGAAAAAAGGTATTGATTTCGTGATAATTAGATGCTGGCATTTGATTTGCTCCTTGTAAGGCTTTTTAAAACCTTTAGTAAATGGCAAAGGCAGCAGCCTAGAATTCCTTGAAAGGTCGTTCAGTCCTGATTAGGGATATAGAGGTGCAACATCCACAATAAAGATACTTAATTGTTATTATTATTATTATTATTAATATTAATATTATTATTATTATTATAGGTCTGAACCCCACTCTGGGCAATTTACTGCCATGCCAATGTTTATTTGTCTGTGGAGTTATCCACTGTATATTTGTTCATTATTGAACTGTATTACACAGTGCTGTTTAATTCTCAAATCTGATTACAGATGCTCTGACAGTAGTTCCAGTACTCCAGTAGTTATCACCAAACATGTTATTTAACAAAGAAAAAAATATTCTCTTAGGAAATGTCAATTTAACATTTAAGGACGGAGTCTCCAGTGTTTTCCAGCACAGATCACTGTCTTCTGGACAGAGAAATGTTTAGACCACGTTATAGTATTGAACCAATTAATGAGTGTTGTAGCAGTGAATATTTTATGTAGTGATAAGGGGCCATGACGTCACATGCTGAACTTGGGGTTGAGGACATCTTCAGTCTTACTTTACGGGTTTCTTTGGTTTTTCCCTAGTCGCAGGCCGAAGTATTAGCTTTAGTTGAATGTAGCATAATTTGAAAGAAAAAAAAAAATGAAGAGAGGCTGGTGAGGGAACGAGTAATTATAGCTGCTATAGCGTGAGTGGTAACAGAAGATAACTAGCCATGTAGAACATTGAACGTAACAGTAAATTAATAAAAATGATTATACATTTACTAATAAATCAGAAATGATTATTTTTGGCAAATTGCTGTGGTATAAGGGGAATAAAACACCTTGGGAAGTGCACTTTTTGGAAAATAGTCAACAATAGTCATCATGCCATGCACATCTTCTCAGTTCTGAATTCATCTCTCATTGGTGAAAACCTCTTCCTGTACCTCAAGAACTTGGTGTATTCATGAGGACACCTCTGAGCAAACCAATGTTTTTCCTCACAAGAGTTTTGTTTTGAAACCTGAATCTCTTTGAGATGTTAAACTGTTTTCTTTGACCCGTGACCTGCTTTCCTTCATTCGAAACCTCTTCCTCCACCTCAGAAATGTGGTGTGATTTTCTTTCTTTCTTTTTTTTTCTCCTCAAGAAGGCTTCTTTTGAGAAACCATTTGAGATTTTGGTAACACTTATAACATTAAGGTTCCTTTAACCAACATTATATTATACATTATATAATGTTAACAAGCTTTGGATAAATAAAGTAACACTTGCCACTTGCATTGGCAACACCTTAATGAACATGTTTGTGTTCGTTAACTGATGAAATACAGAAGGGAAAGTGAGTCCCAATATTTACACCCGGAGACCAGGTTCAGTAATGCTGTAATTTAATTTTTGCTCGTTTATGTAGATTTATTTTTAGCCTCGGATTGAATGAACAAGTCGGTACACGTGTATGTATATATGTATATATGTATATATATATATATATATATATATATATATATATATATATATATATATATATATATATATATATTAATGAATACGTCTGTTAACTTATTTTACACCACATTCTAATTGGCCAGAAGATGTTGAATTGTTTTCTAAACAGATCACAGGTTTATATGTTCCTATAGTAACATTTATTTGAAGCATTTTTGGAAGGAGTCTCCAGCGTTAATACTTTGTAGCAGTTAAATACACTACTGGTCAAAGTTTGTGAACACTCGACTGAAATGTTCCTAATTAAAAACCTTTTGATCTGAAGGTTTATGATTAAATGTGTGAAATCGGTGTCGTGGACAAAAATTACTTATTAATTTAACGACTTATTAATTTCTTTCATTAGAAAACTAAAATTTTTTTACAAAAAATGATTTTTTTTAAACGGACGACTCTGAGCGAAATATTCTGAAAAGCAGCCGATAAGCGTGCAGCGTAGGTGGGAACTCCCTTAATTCTGTTTAAAAAGCATCTCAGGGAAATTCCTCAAGAAATCGGTCGAGAAAACGGCAAGAGTACGTTTCTGGAAATTCAAGGCAAAAAGGGCGTCTACTTTGAAGATGATAAAATACTAAATTATTTTGATTTATTTTGGATTTTTTTTAATCACAACACAATTCGCATAGTTCAATTTGTGTTACTCCAGAGTTTTGATGACTTCTTTATTATTCTAAAATAAATAAATAAATAAATAAATAAAACTGAAGAATGTGTGTGTAAACTTTTGTCCGGTAGTGTATAAAGCTGTAACTTTAGGGTTTCAGACATGAGAAAGTTTCCATGTGTTTCGCTTATTAACTATTACATATTAATTACCTACTTATTAACTACTAATTATTAAAGTAAGAAAAGCGAGGCTGGCGAGAGAAAGACGGAACTAGCTTTATTCGTGGACGTTCCACAACATAAAATTTTAAACATTAGTTACTAACGGGTAAATAGCGTGAGGTATCGTTCTTTAATTTATAAAGAAGTTTTAGTTTTGGCACATTTCTGCGGTGTAAGAGGAATAAAACCCTTCAGAATGTATTGGACAGTGATCGACGTCAGGGTTTTACAGACATCGCACCATGCTGAAAAAATTTTTTTTTATTCCTTTCTTGTTAGTTCTTGATAACATTACTATTACAGTTTATTAATGAAGTTCAACTTTTCTTTATAAAAACCCTGTGCCTCAGAAAAGTTGTGTGTTTTAGCGAGGGCTCCTCTGTGGATGTGAAGGCAGGTGTGATGGGTGTGTGCAGCTGGGAGCAGAGTGCAGTTCTCCAGATGGTTGTCTTTGAAGGGACCAGAGAAAGGCACTCCACTGCTCTCCAAACAACCTGGAAATTAAGTCCTGTGAGGATTCATCACCACTTCTCTGTGCTCCTAGGGAGCGAACGATCAAAGCAGATTTATTCTCTGTGACTCATGCTGAGTTTATTTTCTCTTCTCAGTGATTACCTTACGGGAATTAGGGCTTTACATGAAGACAGATAAAGCTCAGTGGAGGCCTAGTCTGGAGTTTAAGGACACGTGAGCGTATGTATGTGTCACTCAGCAAGCAAGAAAGTTTTAGAACTAGAGTTGCAAAAAATATGTAGCAGCTTACATTTAGAAAAATAACAAAGTAGAACATTAGTAGATCTATCAGTAATGAGATTGCTTGACCTTTCTCCTGTGATCGTGTGCTCATGAGCTGGCCATGGAAAGTATTATAAATGTAATAACATTTGTAAATGCTATGTTTAGCCATAGCATTACGATTTTTTTGCCCCTTTCTGTACCATTATGGGAGACATTTCCTGGGGAAAAACCTCCTTTCCTGGAAGAAAACGCAATTCACTGAAGGGGAAAGGACGCAAGCTGACTTAGAAAAGGCAATTCACTGAAGGAGAAAGGACGCAAGCTGACTTAGTCTGGGTGAACTTTGACCTGAATCTTTGTAAACCTCAGACTTTTGAGGCAATAAAAAACAAGAAACCGGGAGAATTGTCTCTTAGGTTGTAGGCATGAGACAGAATATCGTTGTCTTGAATATTGTGATGCAAAATACCGGCAATATTCGTTATATGCTTGACCTCTACGTACATACTAGGTGGCATCACCAGTGAAGGAACCTAACTGCCTTGAAGCATGCTTACTTAATAGTCCAAACAGTTATGTTAATCAGAAGGAAGTGTTATGGCACACGTGTCAAACACAAGGCCCACAGCGTCATTTCACTTGGCCTGCGTGAACTTGGAAAAAGTAATATCAAGGCTCTTAACACACCACTGCTTAACACTCTAGTCAGGATTCATAGCCATCCGAAGGTAGTTACCGTAAACCACCATATGTACATGCACTCCGGGTTCTACCACTACTGGCTAGGGTTAGGTTTAGGGTTCGGGTTAAGGTTGGGGTTAGGGATTAGGTTTAGTGGTTGGGGTTAGGGATTAGGTTTGGGGGTTAGGGTTGGGGTTAGGGACTAGGTTTAGGGGTTGGGGTTAGGGATTAGGTTTAGGGGTTGGGGTTAGGGATTAGGATTAGGGGTTAGGGATTAGGTTTAGAGGTTGGGGTTAGGGTTAGGGTTTAGGGGTTAGGGTTTAGGGGTTGGGGTTAGAGATTAGGGTTAGGGATTAGGTTTAGGGGTTGGGGTTAGGGATTAGGTTTAGGGGTTGGGGTTAGGGATTAGGTTTAGATGTTGGGTTAGAGATTAGGGTTGGGGTTAGGGATTAGGTTTAGGGGTTGGGTTTAGGGATTAGGTTTGGGGTTAGGGATTAGGTTTAGGGGTTGGGGTTAGGGATTAGGTTTAGGGGTTGGGGTTAGGGATTAGGTTTAGTGTTGGGGTTAGGGTTGGGTTTAGGGATTAGGTTTAGAGGTTGAGGTTAGGAATTAGGTTTAGAGGTTAGGGATTAGGGTTGGGGTTAGGGTTGGGATTAGGGGTTAGGATTAGAGGTTAGGGTTAGTCAATGCCTGTGTGCTGTGCTTGATGTACAGTAAGTCACACTCGGGTCTAAAACACGTTGTGTGTTGTGCAGGCAGTGGCGTATAGAACAAGGAACTATACAAAATAAAATCACGATGATTTTTTCCCATCTGTACAGTGAAATAGTTAAGTGTGGCATGCTCATGCATTTGAAGTGGATGTCAGACAGCAGTCTGGTTAAATTTTCACTGCCAGTGCGTGCTAAATTAGAGTGAGCAAAATCTCCCACCGATGTGACTTCTTAAAACACATTCCTGCAGAGCGGAGTGGTGTTTCAGAACTGAGGTTTGCTTCTAACTGTTCTAACCACTCTCCACATTTCACTGGCTCTTTTTTACATTCACTTGCATACACTTGTTGAATGTAAATCTACCTTGAACTGAGAGGAGACAAGATGAAAAGAAAACGAGACAAGACATATAGACAATACAGTACGTCTATAAGTGTGACGAAGACTCTATAAACTGAACTTGATTCACAATGATAATTAGAGCCTCTGTGTGGAGCACAATTAGACCATTAATGTGGGTTGAGATTAAGACCATTAAGATTATGTTTTCGGGCTGTTTATTTATTTATTTATTTATTTTATTCCTAGTGGCCTTGCGGAAGATCTTTTCAGAATCAGGAACACAACAGTATTTCAGAAAAGAATAACGATTGCATGAGAATTGATGTAATTGTTTGTGTCTGTATTAATGTTAAATCATAACTAGGTAACTAGCTCACCATAGTTTCTTCACAAGCATTGTTTAGACTTGTTTAGGTTTCTGGGCAATAAAAACCTGGGACTGGGCAAGTACACTGGAGCTTTCAGTCTCCTGGTGGGATATCTAATTGATTTATGGTTTCTGCACCCCTGAGGTGTCTTTAAACATCAGATGTGAAGCAGGGAAATGAGCACAATATGCTGGACTGAAGCTTACGTGAGCTGATACCTTATGGCCCGTTCACACCGGGACGATTTTTGCAGGGTATTAAAAAAGTTGAAGCAAATGCGCCGTATTATGTCGAGGCGCCGAAACAATCCGACACCCGTCTCCACGGTGATACCTATTTCAGCCGATACGATAACCGATTAGTCAGAGTGATATCGGCTGATACCGATAACTGATACCTATAATTCAGCATTTTATGCCTTCTTTTAAATGAATAATAATTAATTAGACAATTCTGAAAGAAATGCAAATAAAAATTTTATTCTCTTCATTTCAACAAGTTGTTTCACAGTAACTGGTCTCATAAACAGAAAACACATTACTCTAATTAACATTAAAGTAAGATTATTAATTTATTGAATGTTATTAATTCATACCAACATTGACTGAATTCTAAAAAATAAAAAATAAAAATCCTGTTCACAAACAAAAGCATTTCTACTTCATCACTGAACATCAAACTGGTAATATATAATATACACTTTATATATATATATATAAAGTTAACTGGATATGAAAAATACTACTCTACAAATATATTTTTCTGTGCAATGTTTATCATTTTTTATCAACTCATCTTCATTTAAATCTTTCAGCGGTGTACTGGTGCTTTAATTCAGTGTGAGCAGCTCGGCAAAATAAAAATTAGACTCGAAGCAGAAACTCCCGCTTCACTGCTGCTCACTTCCGGTGTAAAATATTATCAGTGCAGAGATTACAAACTGCAGTTTTGTCATCATTCCACACAAGAGACGTCATCTTTAAACACAGCACAAAATTGATGTGTTTTCCCGCCCTCTTTTGATTGACAGGATATAATTGGCCCTGATCATCGGATGTTTTTAAACTATCGGCTGCTAGCCGCTAGCGTGAAAAATAGCTTTTATCGGCCGATAATCGGTATCGGTGCATCACTAAAGAATACTGCTTTCTCTTTCCAGTAACTTAAGGTATTATGCGTTCTGGGCAAAAACGCATCTGTGAGGTACTTTTTCACGGATGCGATTATCAAAAAGTTCCCATAAACTGTCCATAAACTGGGTTTCTGCTGGTGTTGATGATGATGATGATGGTGATGAGGATGATGATGGGCCTGATGTTGACATTTGTGGCTCTGAATGAAAAAAAAAACAGCAGTTAGTTATAAAGCTTAAACTGATGGCTTATATGAAGTATAAGTTACATAACTATTCAGATGATAACCAAAAGCCACATTTTTGTACCTTGGGTCCAGCAGTGTCAGTAGCAGGCCTAGGTACAGGGGGGAATGTTACCACCCTCTGCACCCTCCAAAATGGCAGGATAAGTGCTCCTCAAATGGCGTATCATGGATGATGTATTGCTGCAGTAGGCTAGCTGCCTCTCACTATAGATGAGATCTAGATCTCACTTTATTTGGGGTTTCCAAATGGAAATGCTCCCACAAAACAGATGCAGTACTGTGTCTCTTACGTGGAGCCTTCATTTTTATCTAATCTATCGGTATGTCTATCTATCTATTTATCTATCTATCTATCTGTGTAATTCTAGATCTCTAACTTATGCTGTGCAATCTATCACTATCTAACTTAGCCTGTATGAATGTGTCACTATATCTATCCTATCTGTCTCTAGCCTATCAGTCAATATATCTAACTTTAAATCTAGCTTAAATATAACTAACCAAATCGCACTATAAATGTCACTATATTACAAAATCTCCGGGCATGTGAACAAAAGCGCGAGTCTCATTGGTTGGCTCATTTAAAACCGCTCATCCAAAAAAAAAACCCTGAACTCCTCGACATTAAAACGATTTGCCGCGTTTGACGCCACTCATGGGTGTGAACACTCCCACTGACAGCCATCGATTTAGACACGGGGCGTTAAACGGACCCTTTAACACGCTGAAAAAACATCCTTGTCTGTATGTGTGTTGTTTCAGCTGTGATCCGAGCATGCGCAGACGGCGGAGCCAACCATCTTTACCAACTGACAGAGGGTGAAAGGGAAAGGTAACTCACTATTGCTCCTTCTTAACTCAGAGTACAGATGCTTTTCATGCTCTCAAAGAGTTCATAGCGCTTTGAGGAAGAGTGAGGTTACTAGCGGATCCAGATGAGTGGTTATAATAGTTTACACGTAGTGCTTTACACGTAGTGCTGGGTTAAAATCATTTATTGGCTCCACTTGTCAGGAATTGTCAGAGTCTTGTTTATGATTATCTCTCAACGCTGTTGAATTTTCAATTCCAACTGCGAGCTTTATAATCCTGACAGTAGGGTTGGCTGCAGAAACGAATCACAGGTTTATATTAATGCGCTTGTTCTAATATATTATCAGCGCCATAGTAGCAACTCATTCACATGGGCCATGACAGGTCATAGGCGGTATTCAAACCCCCAACCCTGGAGTGGCGAGACAAACGTGCTAACCGCTAAGCCCCCAACATGATGCCATATTTCAGAATATTTATGCTAGCCAATCATGCAGTTTAACCATGAAAGTTAATTTTGCAGGTCGACATTTGATCTGTTGATCCACGAAATCTGCAAATCGGAGCAAAACGTGACAAACTTGCCACAAGATGAAGAGGTCATATCACTTAATGTATGTTAATACTTAAAAAAAAAATTGTGTTTTGTACAACATGTTCTGGAATTAGAGAATGTAAGACAGTATTAAAGGGAACTAAAGCAAAATGAGCTCCATACATGAGGGACCTAATGATATGCATTCTTTGTAGCATTTGGTTTGATAATAAAGTTGTCTCAAAGGATGTTTAAAAAGAAAAAAAGAAAAAAGTTTTTCACTGTGTGGTCCTCCATCATCCATCAAATCGCTCGTACCTGTCAACGTCGTAATCCAGCAATGCCTCTGCCATCAGTAGAAGTTCCTGGGAGTTGTCATAACTGCGCCGTCATCTCTTTTCTTCACGTTTAATGTATGCAGTCAGCGCTGTCAAGGGGAACTTGTCAGACTGCGATGGAGTTTGATGTGATTGTATCGGTCTGAAGAGTAAACAAAACCTCCTGTGAGTTGCAATGTGGCAGTTGAAAGAAGAAGGGGTTCGTTAAAAACAAAATATATATATATATATGACTCCTGGCTAAATTGCCCTTTCTCAAGGAAAGCGTAATCAAAGACAGGCGAGATCAGGCAGGTCTCTGAACACTCAGTGCACTGCTGATTGTACTTGTAAATCAGGCTAGCCACTCATCGTTTTTCCTCTTGTTGCTTTGTTTTGTTTGTCAGAAAGTTTTAAAGTACTTTCTCAGGACTTGGCGACCCCTCGAACTTCTCGTCCATGTTAAGGGCAGATGTAACGGTTCAGAGTTGAGTTTCATGAGGATTTCACCCCAAAATTCTGTCTTCACTTCTGCATTCAGAACGGACTTCATCGATATTTAGACGTTGCATGAGATTACACAGGGTGGAGTTTCTTTAAGAGCGCAGGGTCACGGACTGGACCAGGACTTGTTAGTATCTGTGAATGTAATTAACTCTGTGACCTTTCTGTGTTTGATTAGCGTTAGACGAATGAATTTAACCGGAGCAGGAGCTGTGAACCTTGTATTACTGCTGGCTGATAACAGTGGGACTGATAAAAGAATCGGCTCTAGTATCTCCAGATATAGTGTCTAGTATCTCGTCCTTTTAGGATGATTAACTGAACAGGGAAGCTGGGACTGAAATAGTGCACGACGAAGATTAAAATATAAAAATGAGGCAGTATTTTGTTGTGTATCCTTCTGTGTGAGTCTGTTCAACCTCGACGAATTAATAAAGTATTCTTGGTCTAATTTAACGATTCGGATTCTTTGAGCCAGATGTTCAGATTACGAGCTATCCCCGTGATTTTTTTTGGTTGTAGTTTGCTTTCAGGAGTTTGTTTGTCCTTCTAGAAGAAGAAGAAGGTTTTATATGTCACATATACATTAGATTACAGTGAAATTCTTTTCATTGAGTATCCCGGCTTGTGAGGAAGCCGAGGACAAAGAGCGGGGTCAGCCATGATACGGCACCCCTGGAGCAGAGAGGGTTAAGGGTACACCTCCAGGGTGGGGGGTTCGATTCCTGCCACGCCCCTGTGTGTGTGGAGTTTGCATGTTCTCTCCGCGCTGTGGGGGTTTCCTCTGGATATTCCGTTTTTTTCCACCAGTCCAAAGACATGCATGGTAGGCTGATTGGCATGTCCAAAAATGTCCGTAGTGTATTAATGGGTGTGTGAATGTGTATGTGAGTGTGCCCTGCGATGGATGGGCACCCTGTCCCGCCTTGTGCCCGAAGCTCCCTGGGATAACGTTCCAGGTTCCCTGTAGGATAAGCGGTATAGATGGTATGGATGGATGGATTATGATATAGTTTTAAGTCTATATCGCACTTCCCATGCTTAAACAGTGGCAGCTTGGTGTGTTGGTAGCTAGCCTATTAGCATAATTTAATAAAATAGCTGGTTAGCTAGTTAAGTGCATTAACACAAACCATGTCAATCGTCTTGACTTGACTTCATAGCTATCGCGATAATTGGAATTTATCTAAGTGTCCTAAAGAGTCCTGTCGTCAATTGTTCCAAAGCCTCTGAGGTTCTCAGGCTACTAATTTGGAGTAGGAACTGGACTAGACCTGTTTTTCCCCTCCCTAATACAAGAAAAATGACATTAGTTCTCCTGAATAAGGTGGAAGTCATGTTTTCATAGTTTGTTCAAAGAATTTCCTTTAACCAGCCTATTTGAAGTCCAAACAAACACTCTTTATATGTATATCACAATTTAATTGTAGCTTAAAAGCAGTTTTCTGGATAGTTGATGTCCTTCCGCTTGTTCCGTCTGCATGTCACAAAAAGCAACGATCAAAGCCGAGGTCTCTCGTTTTCTTTCTTTGTCCTGTAACAAACCGCATGAGACACAACAAGTGTTTTGGCCTCGATCTGATTTCAGTCCCAAACTCTTGCACTGGCTGCATTCTGTAATCGAAATTTGGCCTGCGCCGGTCAAAATTGAGCTTATTTACCGCAGTCCAAGCTTTCCCATTACTCTTATCACTTTAAGTGACACTTTAATTTGAATGGGAGAAAGGCATGTTCGGCTTCCAATTGGAGTTTTGTCGCCAAAATGTTTCATGTGTAAGGGAGATGTCAGAAGGAAGGTCTCTATTGACTCCACTTTAAAGTGGCTGCTGACTTTTCTGGGCTGGAGCTTATTTATGGGTTCTCAAGGGCGATACACAGAGAGGGTTTTATTTTTTTTTATTTTTAACAGCTATCTAACAATACCATTCGGTATCAGTAGCAGGGGAAATCCAGAGGGAAATCAGAGTGATTTACAAGATGAAATAGAGCTTGCTTATTTATTTAAAAGAAATCGGTCTGTTATTAGAAGATATTGGATTTTAGGCTAGGTAAAACACATTCTCTGTTTATTGATCCGATTTTTCTCCACGAACTCCAAACATGCATTTCAGATCAAATTCCACCGGTTCTAGGTTAATATTAAATATTTGGGGTGGGTTGGCATTCCGATATACAGACAGTATAGGCAGGGAACAAAATGAGGAGTTACAGATGCAGATATTAATTCAAATACCGTATGCATGAGTATGTATTGAACTGAATCGGTAGTCCTGTGACTCGTTTGTGTTTTGGTCTCAATCTCAGTCAGTGCTGCTGTTATAAAACTGTTTGTGTCTGAGTCTAGGTGAATGCTAGGACATGGATGGCCTTTGTAATGTCCTTACTTCCCTTCAGATCAAAAATATAAAGGTCTTTTCTTGTCTTTCCCCCACCTCTCTCTGTCTCTCTCTCTCTTTCTCTGTCTCTCTCTCTTTCTCTCTCTCTCTCTGTTTCTCTGTCTCTCTCTCTCTTTGTCTCTCTCTCTCTGTCTGTCTCTCTGTCTCTCTCTCTCTCTCTCTCTCTCTCTCTCTCTCTACATGAAGTTTTCTACCAGATTACATAAGTGGAGATTTTGATTCCATTACACCTGAGGTCAAGACTTTCTACTCAGAAAAGGTATTTTTCTTTTTGCACCACCATCATCTCTTTGTCTGTCTGTCTCTGTTTCACACACACAGACACACACACACACACACACACACACACACACACACACACACACACTTATCATTCAGTCCATCCAGGTTTATGCAATCGTAGAAATTAACGCAAAATCAAGCAAACTTCGCAATATTCAAAGGAACTTTGACAAAATTACCGGACTGATCATCCATTCTGCACTGGTGTAACTTAGGGTTAAAAACAGTAAAAAAAAAAAAACATGATTATGATGATGATTATTATTATACTGAATGCAGATTGATTACTGTTTTTGATATCAATTCTATTGTATAATTCTAATGAATGCGCTGTTTTGTCATTTCTATTAACTCTGTAATTGTATTGAACTGGATGCACTGTTTTCCTTGATGTAATTTCTATTAATTCTATAATTGCACTGAATGCACTGTTTCCTCGACATAATTCCTCTGATGCGCTCATCACATAAATGTCCTGGATGCACTGTTTACTTGTACCCTGTTCTGGTCACATTGGATTGATCGCAGATCAGAAATGTAGCTTTCACAGTCCAGACGGACATTTTATTCAAACCCCACACTCTCTTACAAATTTGATCGTGGGAATTTTACATAATGTATCAGTTCTACAGAAACATGGCAACCTTTGCCGCAAGCACAAAGCTTAAAGCATTTGTTAGAATAATAGGCGTGCAAAGGCGCTCGTATCCTGAATGCCGGAAGCAGGGTTTTGTCATCCCCACTGCGATCGAGCAGTCACCTGGATTGGTGCATATAGACGCATCTATTCAGGCAGAACAGAGAATGGTGAGACTCGCTGTTCCCCGCAGTCCTTCCTGACATGTAGAAGAGAGATGATATAACCCACACTGATCACGATTTGTACTTGGTGGACTTTAATCGACTTTCCTAGTGGGCCTCTGCGAAGTTTAACTCAGTACTACGAGCAGCGAGTTATAAAGACGGCCTGGAGTGTTATGGGTGATGAGACACACCCCCTGCACATACATTTTGAAGTAAAGCCTCAGGGCAAGTGACTCCAGAGTATCAGGTGTATGAACAACATTTACAAGTTTACCTTTGTGCCAGAGGCTATCCATCTATACAACTTGAAGTGCTTCTTAATTTATGTTATTTATTAGGTATTTATGAGTAAATGTATGTTTTAGTATGTTTTAGCATGTGTTTATATGTTTAGACATGTCCTTGAATGTGTCGGTTGTGTGTTGTGTGCTAATTGCCCCTTGATATTCAGGTTTCTTTAAGAAGCTGGTTTAAAACTGACATTCCCCCCCCCCCCCCCCCTCTCTTTTCCTCGAATCTGCTGTGTCTCAGAAGTGCAGGCTGATTACAACTGCTGATCAGGATCTGACAGACTTCACTAAGTGCTTGACCCTCATGCTGGAGGAAATCAAGGAGCGACAAGCGCAGGTTCATCTCCCTCTCGTCTAACTCAGCTTCTCCATCTTCAGCCCTCTACATGCCCTTTCAGAATCTCACCAGGCTGCAGAAGCAGTTTCGTCTTCATCCCTGCTGCATGCTGGGAAAAAAAGGCATAGTTTGCATCATTCATTATCTACTATGGCCTTCCATCCTGCAGAACAACAGCGAGCTCAGCACGGAATATTTCAGCAGCACTGCTTTCCTCATATCTCTGTGTGTCTGAGCTGTCAGATTAACATTAGTGTCAATTCACATACTGCTCACACTGACAAGGTGTGTGTGTGTGTGTGGCTCTGGACTGACAGCTTGTATAAAGCACATCGACCTGCTGACCATAACACTCTCACTCTAGTGTTTCCCCAGTGTATCAGACCTAAAACATACACACTCTTGTGTGACGTTCTTGTTTTTTTTTCCTTCTAGCCTTACAAGATTTTTGCCCCACAGTATGAGAGAGCGTGAGGCCCAAAACAAATACACATTTTCAACTCATGTTCTTTTTAATGTTGTTTTTTCTTCTTCTCCATGTTTCTATATTTTTCTGTTCCCTCCTGACCTGGTTGGAGTTTCTTGGGATGTTTGGTTTTTTTTTTCCGGAGGATTGTTACTATAGTAGCAACTAATATACAGGGGTCTATATAGTGTATGGTGCAGAAAACAAATAGGCTAGCTAATTAGGCATCATAGTAAATGGATTTTTAAAAAATGTTGGTATTCAACAAAGAAAGAAATATGATTCAGCTTTCTGTAAGGAGGTGTGTACTTAACATTTATAGACGTAGACTTTGTAACAGTCAGTTGCAAAGAAGTTCAATTAAAAATTTCGGTACAAGGGTTAAACGGAAGTGACCAGCAGCTGGCAGGTAGCTGAATGACTGTTTGTGTGCTTTGGGGAGGACCTTACATGGACCTGCTGCCTAGAGACAGGTTAGCCCACTGGGTAAAGGAAGCATACTTGAAGGCAGGTCTAGAGGCATCTACAGGGTCTCTGGAGTGATGCAAAAGAAAATCGGTCACCCTATCATCGGGAACTTGAAGGTTTGAATCCCATCGATACCACTGCCATCTGTTGCTGGGAGTCAGGAATCTAGCCTTACTGTCCCCAGTTATTAGCTGTTATCTGACAGGGGAGCGCTAGCTGGGTGGGGCGGGGTTTGTGGGAATTGGCAAATGATCAAATTACGGAGTAAATTTGGAGGTTGGTTGGGCATCCATCTTACACGTATTATGGCACCCAGAGGAGTGTGGAGGTCACTGTCTGCCTTTGGCAAATTACTTAGACGGAGTGTTCCTTCATTCTAACACATATGCTCTGTGCTGTGTTCAGCTAATTCTCAAGTTTAGTAGAATTAAGTAGGTATTAAGACTCGAACTATTCTCATCCTGAAATGAGTAAAATACCAGCACAGCACTGAGAACTTCTCACCCTCAATAGAGGGCTGTATCAGAATGTTGAGCGATTCTGATCAGTACAGTATCAAAACTTACCACTTTGAGGGATTTTCACTCTGAATAAAGTCTCATATGGCACTATTCGAGTGCTGCCCATTGACTGGCAAGGTATGCCATAGGGATGTTTTGAGCCATTTTTGTGATACATAGCCTCCATTCGTTTGGAAGGAAAGGTGTTTCCAGGAATGAAAGGAAGTACCATGGAAGGATCCCTAGAAGGATACTTACTTAACTGTGGTCCTATAAGTGAGTATAGGTGAGTCAGGATGACAAGATTGGCCAGAGGATGAGCCAGCAGTAGCAGGGACCGTTTATAGACTACCCGCGTGAGGTCACCTTCACGAGGTGACAACTTTGCTGTTGATATTTGGCTAGGAAACAGGAAAACTCGACTATTTCCGAAGATCCTCCTCTGTTCTAATGTGGCTAAATTTCTATTTATTACAGTATAGCATCGTGGTATTGAAAAGCCTCTTCACTTTTCATGCTCAGGTTGAATGCGTAGCAGTCATTGAAGAAGGTCAGAAAGAAAATCAGTTGCAGCGAAACCCAGAGGCCTCGCATCATGATTTGTAATTCAGATTTGGAGTCATTTCCCTAAATGTCAATGTAATTACCCCGGCCACTGTAACGCGTACAATTTATGTGTCGGGGTCTCATAATAGTTCGCTCAGGGGGTAAGCTTTCAGAGAGATTGGAACACAAGAGCATCAGTCACGAGCATCAGCTCGGATGAAATAATCACAGCGCTTTTGCCAAGTTGATCATTCTCCTCACCTCACAATCACACACACACACACACACACACACACACACACACAGAGAGCTTTGGAATAAAAAGGGCATCAGTGCTTAATGCGCTACAGGGCAGGACGACTGGTTTGACAAGAACGCATCCATTAATGACCCACTGGCTCTTCTTTATGGCAGGTGGACACCATCGTCACGCTGGGAGGCTTAGGAGGGCGATTTGATCAGATCATGGCTACAGTGGAGACGCTTTTTCACGTTCAGAAGATGTCGGAGATCCCGGTAGTGGTCATCCAGGGTGACTCTATGGCCTGTCTGCTCCGAGAGGTAATTACTTCTTTGATCATTGAAACGTGCTTGTAGCTTAGCGATCTGGCTAAATCGGAGAACAGAATTTCATCAGAGGAAGTCGTCCAATCTTTTTGGTATTTAAAGACTGAATTGCGTTATCAATCAGCCTGAGGTAGCGACATTCCAGCATTGAACAGCCCCAAGTTGGGAAAAAAGTGAACGTCATATAACCGCCCATTCGGATAAATTCCACCCTATTCGAAATGATCAAACGCCAAACTTTTTTTTCCTCAACCACGGGGTAGCTGGGAAAAGGGAATATTATGCGGGAAGATACACCATGTTACCATGGTAGCTATCGACAAGCTGCTATTGTAGTGCAAGACACGCCCCTGGGGGCGGGGAATACATATTCTAGAGAGCATTTAATTGGACGAATAGTACAACAGTACAAGACTAAAACAAGATTAATCATCAATGTTGCCAAATAAAAAAACACTTTATCACCTATAACATATCAGTCACCTGTAGGTATTTATTTCTGCTTCATCTTTCTTGTTCTTTTCACATACTTTTATCTTCAAACTTTCTTCATTGTCAGTTCCCAGACAAGGATGAATCATCGATGCAGTTTAAGTCTTGTATAAAAGGTGGTAAAGGAGGTAAACCGTAGGAGATCTTGAGAGTTTTCTCAGGGTCATTGTGTGCATGTGATCGTGTGCGCGTTTAGCTTAGGTGATAATTGGGATCAGCACACAGTTGCACTGTAATGTTATTCTAAGAACTCTAGCACTTTTGGTTGTGTTCCACATCAGGAATTCAGGTGAGCAACACTGCATTACTGATTAAATCACACTCTGATGAGTGCTTCTCGTAGACAGACACAAAGGTAATAAGAAAAAATGAAATATCACACTATGGAAATTTGACAGTTTGCTGTAGTGGAAGAATTATATGGTGATTAAATGGTTTAACTTGATGTTTGGCATTAAATAATGATATCAGTCAGTTAGACACTGAACACGTGATCATGTAATCAATGTAATAAATTATTCATTAATCAGGAGGTGGACTTTAATTTAGCTAAACTTTACCATATGTTGTCGCTTGACTGTTGGATTAGCGCTGTGAACACCTTAACCACAGCACGGTTTGGTGTGTGTGTGTGTGTGTGTGTGTGTGTGTGTGTGTGTGTGTGTGTGTGTGTGTGTGTGTGTGTGTGTGTGTGTGTGTGTGTGTGTGTGTGTGTGTGTGTGTGTGTGTGTGTGTGTGTGTGTGTGTGTGTGTGTGTGTTTCCTTCTTTAACACACTACTGAACAATGAGCTGATGAACTGAACCCGGTGTGTGTCTGAGCATTAAACTGTGCTGGACTCCGGACCTACAAGATCACAGCTGGTTAAATTATCACTGAAGCAGTAGAGATTTTCACCGGTGTGTATGTGTGTTTCTCTCTCAGGGCAGGAAGCACCAGCTGTACGTGAACACAGGTTTGGAGGCCAAGTGGTGTGGTTTGATCCCAGTGGGCAGCTCCTGCCTCACTAGCACCTCGGGGCTCAAATGGAACCTGGGTGAGTGTTATACACACACACACACACGACGACAATCTGGCAACACTAACATTTTATTGATTGATCTTTCATGTTTGAAGCTTTTTAAGTGTTTTTACTTTTTCACAAAACATACAAAACAATGATAAAAACTCTAGTATAAACAAACACATTTACAGGCTATAAAACCTACAGAATTCTGGAAAAGCCTACATGGTGGATATGAGCTCCGTCTTTATCCGTCTCAATGTGTGTTGAATTCTGACAATACTGAATTTTGACGTACACAACCACTAATTAAGACTTCTAAATTTCGATCTTCTGTTCACCGAGAATAATCGCTCCAAATGCTTTCACAAAACACTCGTGGAGGTTGGTCTTGTGACTCAAGCATGCGCATGAGGCAAATCAACATCGTCTGATCCTCTCACACAATTCCACAGAGGAAAAGTTCAAATAAAACGGTGCAGTCATTGACATTAAGAGATCTGTGCTTTGATGAATTGCAGGAAATTCATAGTTTGTTTCAAGGCAGCAATTTAAAATATATATATATATATATATATATATATATATATATATATATATATATATATATATATATGATCTGTTTTTAACCTCGAAGATCATATATATATATATATATATATATATATATATATATATATATATATGATCTTCGAGGTTAAAAACAGATCACCTTTGATTTCTTGTATGATCAGTTAAATGTAGAATGTAGATCGAATAATTGTATGCGGTTTATGCCCAACATAAATGACCTGGGAGTCTGAGCTCCGAAATCTGTCCTGGGAACAAATAGAAAGCGTAATAATTATAGCGCCCTCCCAGTGTCAATGCTTCTATTATAGACCTACCTGATTGGGGTTTTAAAATGAAGTTCCCCTTGTGTAATGTTTGTGTCACTGAAGCATTCGTTCCAAGCTTTTAACTAGGACTTTTTATTTTGCAGCTGACATCAGAGGTAAAAGCACATTAGACTTTGATTTGAACTTTGTAGAGCCATTTATAAGACAAGTCAGGTGTAAAGATAAAGGCATCTGCCGCATCAGCCACTTCGCCTTCAGATGTTCCACATTTGTTTCGGAGTAACTGTGAGAGGACACTTAAGCTGTGCTGGTCAAGGATCCTGTCAGAGGTTTGAATTGTAGAGCTGCTGAAAAGCTCATTGTGTGTGAGATGGCAATGAAGGCGAAAGCCACATAGAGAGTAGGTGGTGCATTAAGAAGTCGTTTTAGTAGATGTAGGTTCTGCCTGTCATTCTCAGTAACAGAAGCAGGAATGGGAAGATTTGCTGCTTTATTTCTGTGAGACATCAAGTCCAAATATGAAAGGCTGTCACTAAAGGGAGTCATCCGGAGAATTTAGCGTTTAGAGACGATAGTGTCTTGGGTAATGTTTGACAAGAAGTCCACAAAATGTCTAATAAGACTTTCACCAAATCTTCAGAGGGAAATCAAAAGCGAGACAGTTTAGACCTTTCCTCCAAAGCTGTGATACTTTGACCAGAACGTGTGTTGTTTGTTAGTCTATGAGGCGAACGTTTTCTCACTTCAAAACACAACTCGCATCAAGTCATCACGTCACAATCCGGCTTTCGGTTCACATCGACGCCGATCTCAAAAAGAGTCGATTCACTGATTCCGGACGTCGAAAACTAAAGAGTCGAACCCGAATCTTTGGAGTCAGTTCCGCACGTCGAAGAAAACGATTCGCCTCACACACAAACACGGCTGGCTGAAAATGCAGCCCTTTCAGGATTTTGCGATCGCAGAAACGAACACAGAATCAAGCAAACTCCGCGATATTCGGTGGAGCTTGCGATTTTTCAAAATGACCGCAGATTCGGACCGAGACACGTCGTGTGACATCACCACAACGCGCATTCAGTCACAGCCCTCTTCGATTCTCATGCGTCGAACACGGGTACAACGTAAAGGTCTCATTTATCAACAAACATCTCTGCGAAAGGCTGTGCAAAACAATTTTGTGCGATTGCAATTTCGCCACTTCGAGTAGTTTTCCGTATAAAGAAAAATGCTGCGAGTTGCATGCCAAATTTTGAAGAAAAAAAAAATCTAAAGCAAAAGCAAGCATTTTTGGCTGCAACAATCACAGAGAAAAGAAAAAAAACTGCGGAATCCTGTATGAACTGAAAATGAATTTAGCATCGGAGTCTTTCAGTTAGCAGGGGATATTTATTTTTGCCTGTGGAATTAAGTGAAAATATTAGACAAAATTTAAACACAGATAAGACAAAGTTACAAAAAGGTGCACAGAACCCTTTAAACATTGCCATAATACTGTCACCTTGCGTTAGTTTGGGTGTCTCGTTTGATTGACACTTGATGATATACTCATGCTGTGCAGATTGTGATAATATTAGTGCATCAGTGACTACATTTACATGGACAGCAGTAATCTAACTCTTGACCTTATTCTGAATAAGACAATATTGTGATTAAGGTGTTTACGAGTCGCTTTTCGAATATTCCTTTCATGTTCCCGTGTTACATGTTATAGAACAGAGATCGATTAACGGCACACGTCATTACGTCCCCACGCCCTCTAACAGCACACTGTCATGGAACACAGATGTGTTCAGACTTCTGCTTTATTAAAACCTGAGTAATAGTAAAGGCCTGTGTGTCTGCACAGAATATAAATAATATTCTTTTCATGTTCACACGGATTTCACCTGGACCCGAGAGCATCTGAGAAAATGAATCATTGGAGTTCTGGAAGAAGTTTCTCGTCCGGTCCAGTGGAAGCATGGAAAAACGACCAACAAACACATCATCACATTTTTCTCACGTGGGCTCTTACGGCCATGTCTCAACTGAGAAGTTTAAAATAGAGCGAGGCATCAATCTCACTTTATCATTTTTAAGATCTACACACCCACACACACTTCATTCTTATATTCCTCTCTGCCTTACAGTCATTTTTGATGTTCTTGGTGCAAACTTATTTGTTTCGAACTCCCAGCTTAAAGATGAGAGGCTCTGATTTTGTTCATTTTCACTCGTAGAGTGTAATTATCAGGTTCTCTCAATCTCTCAGTTCTGTTCAAGATAGTTTACATATCTCCAGGCTTTCACAAGTTCTTCATGTTCATGTTCACACGAGACAGTCACAAAGATCATCCAGGGGAGCAGTGATATGATGCTGGTTTGACTCGAGAATCATTAGAGCTGATCATGAATGAAAGCTGACCCCCACCCAGCCTTCACATCATACCCCATTACCGTCCCCATCTACTCGTCATGTTCCCTGAATACCATCACCGCACGTTTCTCCTACCAGTGGAAATGATCTCTTTCATATTACAGTGCATGATGTAATTGTCATATACATTATTATTATTAGAATGAAGTTACCATTTTTATCATTTATGAATGAATCAGTACACTCTTCATTTATATATGAATATAATTATATGGAATGACCCCAGAACAGCTTGGTTCCTGTGAGCATGTTATTGCAGCTATAAAAGTTGTTCCCTCAGACACTTTGTCACTTGAATTTAAATAAATAAATGTAAAAAAAAAAAAAAATGTAGCTTGCCATGTTACAAGAAAACGTAAAGCATAAACTCCTGTCCTGAAGACTTAACTATGACAGAAAACTTCTCTAAAGTGCCGACATTAGGAAACTCCTTCCATAAACATTAAATAGTTAGATTAAAGTCTCCGTGATCTGGCGGATACTATACAACCATCATAGAGCTCCTGTTATAGGAAATTAACCAACACCTTCTGAGCAATCATAGTTGAGAATTCAACAGCACTGTGTTATGGTTTATTACTTCCTTCATTTTGGAGAAATTCCTCCGTGAGCTCCAACACAACGTATTTAAAAACACTGGAGTGTCTGTGCTCAGTTTTCCCCAGACAACAAAGTCGCAGGATAATAAACACTTATTAAAACTTCTTTTACAGATAACCAGCTGCTGGAGTTCGGGAAGCTCGTCAGCACGTCCAACACCTACGAAGAGCTCGATGCCAAAGACGAGAGAAAACCTGTGACCATCAGTACAGACAAACCTCTTCTATGGACTATGGGTATTAAAACAGAGTAAGCAAATACTTAGGAAGTGGACATACACGTGCCTTATGATAATGAACCGTTTTAATAAAATAATTTAAAAAAAAAAAACCACCACAATTCACTTTTTTTCCATTGATTTATTAAAACCACAACAAAAAATAAAATCCCAAAAAAAGAACAAACATCTACAAATTCAGTCCCGGTCCATCATCCAGCGCTGTTCCAAGCTTCCAATGTCCAAACAGCTTCAAAATGGCATTGATTCAACCACCACTGAAAAAGAGGAAAGCAAAATCAGGCTCATACTCAACTAGGCCTGGTTGCCTGCACCATGCCCAAACACGATTGCCCCCCCTCCCCCACTCCTCTGCACGTAACTTTCCGTTCCTGAGCACGCTTTCGTCATTGTTTTGAAGAAAAGCGCTCTCGCACAACACTCTGGAAACCATCATTGTAACGCTACTTACTTTGTGGCTTACTTGGAGTTGTTTGGGATGAGGTGACACACTGCCCTCTCACATGCCTAAAAAATTTATCACTTACGCAGCACTATGATTTTCACCTAATCATGCCACACGTAACTGAAAATTTTTACGAAGGCAGCCAACGTCATCGACGTCATGTTTTTCAGAGTTCCGTGCTCGGCCACGGTTAGCGATCACACTAGATGCCCGTGTCCAACGGAGCAGTGCCAAAGGTCACCTGTTCAACTGGCCCAGGCATGTGTTTTAGGAGTCAAACGTGCTCAGGCATCGCTTTAGTGTGAATATACCCTTAAAGCCTTTACCTTTCTTTGCCTGAATCAGATGCAGCTGAGCCACATTTGCTCCTACACACACTAGGGCTGGACAATATGATCATATAAATCACAATATACTTTTCAGCGACATCATGATATCATATCGTCAGGTTTTTTTTTGGGATAACAATTACAAACTGACTTGAAACTGCTCCTCAAGTGTTAAAAATTTGGACTGGATCTTAATGAATGTCAAACTTGAAGAACCCTCCCTTCCCTATATATTGTACCTAAAAAAAAAAAAAAAACCTATATATTGTAATACACATCGCTAACATGCCTTAGTAAAACACTAAATTGCAGTAGGCTAAAGTTGGCTATTGGTGGTTAAGTAGCTAACGACATTTTTCAATACTGTCATTACACAACTGTCTTATGTTTTGAATAAAAGTGGCCAAGTTAAAGTCAGTATTTCTTTTATAAACAGAGTCTCTAAGTAGCTATATCGCTAGCAACTGTTCATTCATATAGCAGTTAATGGTAGTTAGATATGCTAACTTCAACTGTGACTGGACAGATGTCGTTAGCTAGCTAGCTAAACTACACTAAACTGTATTGGTGGTGAAGTAGCGAACATGGATTTTCACTACTGTCATAATGCAATAATGTTATGTATGCGTGTGCACGTTATTGTAAATATAATTAAGTATTAGTTTTTTTGTTTAAATATTAACAAACCTATATATTGTAATACAGTGTAATGTAGAAATGTCTTGTATAATGATATGACACATCGCACAACCCTATGTTCACACTAGCAAGCAGCAAATTGCTTGTAAATGGTCTCTTGTGGGCGTGCAGTTATACTGTACTGCTATCACTGTCACTTGTAGGTGTGCACTGCCCAACCTCTTTTTACAAGTATCTGTGCTTCTTCCTTCCAAGCTTTTTCACATACATACATTTTATATATATATATATAATATATATATATATATATATATAATATATATATATATATATAATATATATATATATATATTATATATATATATATATATATATAATATATATATATATATATATATATATAATATATATATATATAATATATATATATATATATATATATATATATATATATAATATATATATATATATATATATATATATATATATATATATATATATATATATATATATATATATATATATATATATATATATATACATACATACATACATACATACACACACACACACATCAACAGGATATGAAACCATGATTCAAAAGAGTAGATGGGAACTAAACGCATGTTGGAACAGTGGGAACTGAAGAAAAGTCAGACCACATGCACCATAGGTTAGTCTGAGGCATTACTCAAATGACCAATTTGTGAGAATCGAGATGTGCACATCTTATAAAAACTTATAAATGCTATGGCTAAACAGTAGATGTTGGCACCTCTGTTACCTGATCTGCACACCATACACAATTTGTGTCAGGCAAGCCTAAGTGGAGAAGATAGCACCAGTCTTAACAATTCAAATTTGTTGCATAAAGTTTTTTATCATACATTATATGGGCAAACGTTTGCAGACACCTATGCATCATACCCATTTGTGGGCCTTCCCCAAAACTGTTGTCACAGAGTTGGAGGCACACGATTGAATAGGATATGTCTTTGTGTGCTGGAGCATTACAATTTAGGTTCAATGGAACCAAGAGGCTCCAGCCTATTCCAGGAAGTGAGCTCCATGAAGACATGGTGTGTTAAGGTTGGACTGGAAGAACTCGAGTGTCCTGCACAGAGCCCTGACCTCAACCCTACTGAACACCTTTGGGATGAACTGGAACACCGACTGCACCCCAGATCTCCTCACCTGATCTCACTAATGCTCTTATGGATGAATGAGCACAAATCCCCACAGCCACGCTCCAAAATCTAATGGAAAGCCTTCCCAGAAGAACGGAGCTTACAATGACATTGCTGTGTACCTAATACACCGACGAGTATTTCTAAATCACAAACAATGTGTGAAATAATACAGCAGGTCTGTTTACTTATATAGCGCTTTTGTCCAAAGGCGCTTTACACGGTGTCTCATTCACCCATTAACATACATACACACACACCAATAGTAGCAGAGCTGTCATGCAAGGCGTTAACTTGCCATCTGGAGCAACTTGGGGTTCAGTGTCTTGCCCAAGGACACTTCGGTATGTGGAGTCATGTGGGCCGGGAATCAAACCACCACCCCGCAATTAAAGGATAACTTACACGATGATGTTGTTGATTGGGATGTGGATGAGTTTGACAAAGAATCCAATAAAGCCCATGATGGCGAACCCAATCGCTGTGGCCATAGCAATCTTCTGAAATTCTACAACATAGAAAAATGTAAATCGTGATTAACACATGCTTCGTGATCCATTTCCCACTTGATGAGAACTCCTCTGCGTACTTAAGACAACATTGGGACTAGTTTCTAACTAGAAAGTGGTTTAACAGACTGAGTAATGAATCTTTTTCAATACCACAACATGCATCAAGCCAATAGACGAGAAATTATTCATGCTATTTCTGGTGTTTGTATGTGCTCCTTGTCCACCAAGGATTGCCATTAAAAGTGAAAGATTATTTAGTAAACTGGTTAACTGTCTTGGGAGGAATCCCAGAGGACACCCCAGTGGACAGACAGTAACCCAAGCTCAGGATCGAAAGCAGGGACCTTGGAGCTCTGAGGTGGATAATGTTCTTGTGTGCCAGTGGTGACCAACTGACCTTTTCTGTCTGGTTTTGTGCATCTTTTCACAAGCCTGATGGAGTCCTTGACGAACTGGCGGCCGGGTTCGACAAACTGCATGACCTGATCCATGTTGACTTTGGGCTGAGGAGGAGGAAACGTGCACACATCAGTGTTTTAATCCTTAATATCCAAAACAGACAAAGCAAGAGAAACAGGAGGGACAGGGCACAGAAAAAAAGAGAGAGCGACATAGAAAGAGACCAACAAACAAAGAACAGAGGCAACAGACCTAGGGAGAGACCGACAGAACATTGCCTGGCTGATTATGTGTATATTTCTCTTTATTATTGTTTATTAGGAAAAACAGTTTCTAGCTACTAGTATAGACTTTTGTATAAACTGCTTAAAAACAGTCTAAATCCGAATTCCCCATGTTTCCTATGTAATAGACACTATTTATAATTTGGGATTTACCTACAGAAGGCTCTGTTCAGTACAATAACTAAAGCTAATTTCAAGAACTCAAGTAACAAACCTGTGTGTACATTTCTATCAGAGTTTTTGCTAAGACGCTAGCTATGCTGCTAATGCTATTTACGTAGCCAGTTTTGTAGTTAGACAAGTCGGCTCATATTTAAAACATACTTTACTAAAATATATTCATACAAGTATGTTACATTAAACATAAACGACAGAACTTACCTATATGATTAAACGTAGGTGGTAAAGCGGTGTTACAGGTGAACTTCTGAGATTTCGAAGTAAAGCCACGTATATATTACACACTCGCTAACCGAGAAGGCTGACGTAGCGTACATGTGCGCATGCGCAAAGCCTCCTCCCAGCTCCAGGAACTCCAGTTGGCTGATACAAAAACGTCATATGACCGACTGACCAATCGGAGCGTAAAAGGCGGGATTTGTGATCTGGGCGAATCTGGGAATTCTGATTCCTTTCAGTGAGTCATTTCTGATCATTTCATTCAGCTCACCGATAAGAATCGACTCCCAGTTTGACTCCTATTGCCACTTTTTTTCTACACCGGACCGATACATTTATTCTTTGAAAAAGTAACATGACAGATTTATTAACTTAAAATGCACTTTCATTCCATAAATGTTAAATAAACATATCTTTACATAAAATGTTATCAACAATTAGATGTTTTTTTTGTTGTTGTTAATTACAAACACATTTGATCTGTTTTAGTAGAATTGATTTAGATTAATTTACAGTGTGGTTAATTTTAGTTATCGAGCTAGCTAACAATGGTGGCTAAAGTTAATAGCTAACATTAACTGCTTTACAACCATTTTTAGCTTATTTTTAATACAATTGTGTTAATCAGTATTTTATTGCTAGCTAGCTTGGCTACATGGACTTTTTAGAGTGCCCTCCACTAATATTGGCTCCCTTGGTAAAAAAAAATTGACTTTATTGTTTAACCTTTTGATCTCTTGTTCAAAAATATTAACAAAAAGTCTCTGGTTACATGGTTGAACTTCAAATAGGTTCGGGTTCTATGGTCAGATGAAACCAAAATAGAGCTGTTTGGCAATAAACACTAGATAACTGGAAAACAAGGTAGCCATATGGAAAAGTACCTCAGTGCCCACGGTTAAATATGGTGGTGGCTCTTTAATGTTTTGGAGCTGTTTTTCTGCCAGAAGACCTGGACATGTGTTAGTATACATAGCATCATGGACTCTATCAAATATCAACAGATATTAAATGAAAACCTGACAGCCTCTGCCAGAAAGCTTAAAATGGGCCGTGGTTGGATCTTCCAGCAGGACAATGATCCAAAACATCCATCAGAATCACCACAAAAATGGTTTACTGACCACAAAATCAAGGTCCTGCCATGGCCATCCCAGTCCCCTGACCTGAAACCCATAGAAAACCTGTGGAGTGAACTGAAGAGGAGAGTCCACCAGCGTGGACCTTGCCATGTATTCTCCAACCTCATGATGTATTATATGAGAAGACTTAGAGCTGTTACCTTGGCAATGAGAGGTAGCAAAAAGTATTGACTAAAAGGGTGCCAATAATTGTTGCACACCTATATTTAACAAAGCTTTTTTTCCTGATAAACCTGTGGGGTTTTTTTTTTGCAATTGTTTGATATCTATAAGAGCAGAGTGTTTTTGTGAATTCTTTGAACAAAAGATCAAAAGGTTAAAAAATAAAGACAATTTTTCACAGCCTTTATTACCATTTTTATCAAAGGTGGCAATATTAGCGGGGCGCACTGTTGCTAGCTAGCAATAGAGTACTGATGAAATAATAATAATAATAACAATAATAATAATAATAATAATAATAATAACTATCTATGTAGCTAGCTAGCTAACAACAGCTAAGGCACATAGTGGTTAAACAACCGTTAAATTACATAGCTACCTAGCTAGCAACATCTAAGTTGCTAATGTTAGTTAGCTAGTTAGTTATATATCTAACCATTGCAGATAATACTAGTAGCTAACTACTAGACAGATTTTGTTAGCTAAGTTGGATATTGTTGGTTAAGTAGCTAACATTAAAAATAAATACTTTAATTACACAATTGTTTTGAATAGAAGTGGCTAAGTTAAAATAGTATAGCCAGCTAGCTAACAATATCTATTTATTTATAATCTATTTAACATTTAGCCAACACAAGTGCTAGACAGCTTCTATTGGCTAGCTAGCTCACTAGCTAACATCCCTTAGTAAAACACTAAATTGTAGTAGGCTAATTTTAGTTAAGTTGGCTATTGATAGTTAAGTACCTAACGACATTTTTACTGTCATTACACAATTGTCTTATGTTTTGAATAAAATTGGCCAAGTTAAAGTCAGTATTTCTTTTATAACCTGCTAGCTAAGAGTATCTAAATAGCAATAGTTCATTCACATAGAAGTTAATGATAGTTAGATATGCTAACTTCAACTGTGACTGGACAGATGTCTAGCTAGCTAAACTACACTAAATTGTAGTTAGCTCATTTTAGCTAAAGTGGCTATTAGTGGTGAAGTAGCTAACATGAACTTTCGCTACTGCCATAATGCAATAATGTTATGTATATATGTGCACATGTTATTGTAAATATATGTAAGTATTAGATATTATTATTATTCATTAAAAATATTCAGTCTTTCGGTGTGTGTTTGGTAGCTAACGTTAGCTTAATGCTACGAGGCTAGTTAAGTTAAGCTGTTTCCTTGATTGTGCAGCAGGTGGCGGTAATGAACCCTGTTTCGTTCCGCCTTTAAACAAGAACAAGAAGAAGAGGAAGAAGGAGAAGAAAGAGAGGTAGTAATTAGACAGCGGGTAACTAGAGTGCAATAATGCTTTAGTTCTCTGAACTGTTGTTTAGTTTCAGTTTCTCATTTTATTACGTATTGAAGAGACTCATTCGTTATTTAAACATCTCGAACTTTCCGTTTGCTACCGAGGATTAAACATGGCAATAGCAAGCGTAGCTACAGAGTATGTTTTCACAGACTTCTTATTGAAAGACTCGAGTACAGAGGGGAAGTATAAGAGCGCGCGCCTGGACCTGGCTCTGGATAAGCTGGTTCTCTGTATTGCAGTCGGCCTGCCGCTGCTCTTCATCTCTCTGGCCTTCGCTCAGGAAGTTTCAGTCGGTAATTTACTCACAGTTTTATTTCTACACACTACAGGCTTTCACACCTGTCTATTCTCCTGGTTGATATTGTTACTTGCTAAAACATTTGCTCAAAATAACCCCATAATCATGTGTCATTCTGGATTTGACCATGCTTTAAGGGGAAAGTCTGAAAGAGTCTATAAATATAAACTAACTTTTAGTTACATCTCGGTGTGTGTTTTTATTTTTGTCCATTAATAGTTACATCCTTTCTGGCATTGTGTAATTGGACTGCTGTTAAATATCTCTCTCTCTCTCTCTCTCTCTCTCTCTCTCTCTCTCTCTCTCTCTCTCTCTCTCTCTATCATTTTTCTTCTTTTTTTTCTTTGTGTTTTTTTTAACATGTTATTAACTGGTATGAGATGAAACAGTAAAACAAATATCGCATTCATTACACTCGATGAATGATACACTTCAGTTCAGCACAAGATGTTTATTTCACTTCTGCCTCTTTTCACCTACCTCCAGAATCCCTGCTGCAAATCGCACGCAAGCTCTCCTGATATTTCAATTGCAAATGAGTCACGGCTTGTTCGCCAATTTTCAAGCCCTGGTAGGGGGCGGTTAGTACAGGAAGAAACGACAACATGCAACACTTTAAAAAAAAAAAATAAAATAGATACATGTGTTTCGTAAGACTATTTATAAAGCCTGGTTCACACGGCACCGACAGACACCGACTGACACCAACAGACCCGTTTGTCAGGTTTTGTCAGATCCATGTGTTAATCCTGTCGACGTTTGTTTACACCAACCGAACACGTTCAATCAGCATTTGTCATTTGTGGAACGTCTGAGGAGTGTGATATGATTTTATTTAATTTTTACAAGCAAACACTGATGTAATCTGACCTCAGCATGAACCGTTGCCATGATGTTGAGGCAAGCGTCCTTGAAAACGCCATAGAAACGAAATGGTAACATTTTTGATAGTCGGCATCTGTCTGTGCAGTCTGAACTTGGCTCAACAGTGTCGATATTAATAGTTGAGGGATGTAGCACAGTCGCATAAACATGTGGCTGAATTAGCCTAAGTGTCGTGTTTCTTCTTCTTCTTCTTCAGGTACTCAGATCAGCTGTTTCTCTCCCATGAACTTCTCCTGGAGGCAGGCCGCGTTTGTGGACGCCTACTGCTGGGCAGACGTCCAGAAACAGAACACGGGGGGACTTCCACTCTCAATTCATAAGGTACTAGATTAAGACCGCTTGCTCAAACACTTGTCTCTGTCACTCACACACACACACACACACACACACACACACAAAAACAGCCACACTCAATCAGGTTAAGGTCATTTCCCCATTTAAAGAAATCAGTCGGGGCTGGTGGTTTTTAAAATAGGAGAAGCGCAAGTGTCTGTTTTTCAAATAAATATCTGTGCGTGTGTATTACAAAGAGAGTCAAATGACTTTTTTTTTTTTTTTTTTTTTCAAAATCAGATCGACAAAATTAGCTTCAACATAACTTTTATGCATATTATTTACTTACTATATTTACCAGTTAGACTGATATAACAACAAGCTATAGAGGGTATGCATTGACATCACTTTCATGCCGGAACACGCCCCCTCGGCCGGCTGGACCGAGTATCAAAACATCCAGCAAGACGGCTCGTTTTAATAGGCGAAGCAGCGAAAACGCTAGTATAACTAACGATTATCAGCTTAAATTAAAGGCAGTTGGATTTGACAGTGTCCCTTACAACTTGCCCAAGAACCTGTCATCCATGGACGTTGGCATGTGGTGAGAAATCGGTTTTCCCGACATTTATATGTACCTGATTTCGACGCCGGGGAAAGTAAAGCCTGAAGTTGTACAAAAGCCTTGACGATTGATTAATTGTATTAAGAACACAAATAAACATTCTGGTTGTATGCAAACAGGTATGTACAATGATTTAGATTTTATTCTATAGTTTTATCTGGTAACCCATAAGCTAGATAGTCCTAGTTTGATTTTTGCTAACACTGCTTCCCCTTACTAATGGTATATATTTATTATAATGGTATATATTAATTATAATGCTATATATTTATTATAATGTTATATGTTTATTGCTTATTTATGTTAAGTTTGAGATGCCAGTCATGTTCATTACTGTTTCTGTGATTGGCAGTTGGTTACAAGGTTCCTCCTCTTTTAATCGATCTCCCAGTTATCCTCAGGAGAAGCCTCTGAATATTGTAATTGGATAAAATTTCATAGAGTGATGAATAACGGATAGATTTCCACATTCAATATAGAAACATTTAGTTGTGCTAAAATCTTTATGAATTTTAGGGGGGGCCGGGCTTAACGCATAGTCTTGAAGTAATCTGATCGGAGGCACACACATCAAGTTTAAAGGACTTAAGAGTGTTTCACAAAATATGTACCAAAAACAGCATAATTATGTAACATGTGATTTATGTGGTTATGTAAATCATGGCAACCCAAAGAAGATAATTTTCCAATAACAAAAAAAATAAAATAAATAAAAACACAGCACTTGCTTTCTTTCATATCACAGCGTACGACACGTCATATTTTATTTTTTTTTAAATCCCTTTATAGTTGTGGAACATGCATAAAATATCATTATCATTTATGTTCTAGCAGCACCAGACTCCCTGGAGACTCCTTACAAAAGTGCTAAAAAAAAAAAAAAAAAAACAACAACAAAAAAATTTTTTTTTAATAAATAACACATTTTTAACATCCACTTATATACTTAATAAAAAAAAAATACATATACATAATTTTAAAATATTATAATATATTTTATTTATTTGTTTATTTAAAAAAATATATATTTTATTTACTTTTTTTTGCTAACCCAAAGGCTAGACAATTAGGAAATGCATGTGGCTTTTGAAAATTTAAATTATAACATGGAATTTGAAGAAAAACAATATACTGTAGAATATATATATATATATATATATATATATATATATATATATAAGTTTAATAATCAGTACATATTTTGCTGCTGTATTGGTAAATGCACCTCTAAAATGTTTCTTTAAACCTTTTTAATTACTGATCCCCCCCCCTTTTCTCTCTCTTCCTCTTGCCTGAAGTTTTTCCCCTACATCCTCTTGTTCGTAGCCATGCTGATGTACGTCCCAGCCCTGTTCTGGCGATTCACTGTGACTCCTGGTCTCTCCTCCGATCTGACCTTCATTATGGACCAACTGGACCGCTCTTACAACAGAGCCATCAAACTGGCCAAGCGTCTCCACGGCAACCCCGACACGCACGGGTATACACGTTCGCCATCAGCGCACGCAAAATAGTACACTTATAAACAGTACACTGATTTCAGGTTTCGCGTGCAGTGTACCGAGTTCTAGAGAAATAACCTCAACTGAGCTCAGGTTCTAAATTTAAATTGAAGTGCAGTCTTTTACAAGGCCGAGTACTACAGGACAGGGAAATGACACCATGGTTACCGTTAACAAACTGGAATTCTAAGAGATATTTCCTGCTAGTCAAAAAAAAACCAAAACAGATATTTGCTTGATTTGTTCAGGTTGCAATTATTTGTTGGTGCAAGATACAGCTTGAATGATATATGATCTGATATTTGTGCCAGATCACCCATCCCTATTTGTGTGTCTCGTCCTCTACAGCTCTGCGTCAGACCTGACGGACAACTGCTTTAGGTACCCATTGGTGGAACAGTATCTGAAGACCAAACGTTTCTCCTTCGACCTGCTGCTGCGCTACCTGCTGTGCCGAGTCTTCACCTTCTTGGCTCTGGTCCTGGCCTGCGTCTACCTGTGTTACTACATCCGGCTGTCTGTGACAGATGAGTTTCAGTGTAATATCCGCTCAGGTGTGCTGTTTAACGACTCGACCGTGCCTGAAGCCCTGCAGTGCAAGCTAGTAGCTGTGGGTGTGTTCCAGCTCCTCAGTTACATCAACCTTGCTGTGTACTTGCTGCTGGCACCCATATGTGTGTACACTATGCTGGTTCCTCTGAGGAGCTCGGCTGGTTTCCTGAAGCCGTACGAGATGCTGCCCACGCTTGGGGTGATGGAGATTGGACCCAGAGCTTGGGATGATCTGGCGATGTACCTGCTGTTTCTGGAAGAGAACCTGAGTGAGCTAAAAAGCTACAAGTGCTTGAAGGTGTGTGTGGGGCAGGGGGGGTTATTCATGTATGTAAGATAATAATTGATTTTTCATGATAGACTGTCTCATGAATGATTCTACACGTGACTATACATGACTCAAACATCCGAATTCGTCCGGCATTCATTTATTTTGTGTGTGTGTGTGTGTGTGTGTGTGTGTGTGTGTGTGTGTGTGTGTGTGTGTGTGTGTGTGTGTGTGTGTAGGTATTAGAGCTCCTGAAGGAGTCTGGAGAGGTACAGTTTGACACCATGGTCCTGCTGGAGGCACTGGGTCAGGTGAAAACGGATGTGGTGGATGGGAGACTGGAGAAGAACTCACAGACGGACACGGAGAAGACTTTGGGAAACTGTATAGAGATGAAAGGTGAAGGCTGTTATGGTGACACTTTCCCGGTGTTTTGTTGCAAGATGAGATCGTTAGTTTGATGTGATACTGAAGGATTTAGATCAGTGCTCCCACCTTGAATTTTCATGAAGTCAAATTCTAGCTGCTTCATCACAGTGCTACATCCAATCTATCCCTGTTTACCCCGATCTCCCTCCGTTTAACCCCAATCTCATTTTAACCCAGTCTCCCTCCGTTTAACCCCAATCTCATTTTAACCCAGTCTCCCTCCGTTTAACCCTGATCTCATTTTGACCCAGTCTCCCTCCGTTTAACCCTGATCTCATTTTGACCCAGTCTCCCTCCGTTTAACCCTGATCTCATTTTGACCCAGTCTCCCTCCGTTTAACCCCGATGTCCCTCATTTTAACCCGGTCTCCGTTTAACCCCGATCTCCCTCCGTTTAACCCTAATCTCATTTTAACCCTAATCTCATTTTAACCCCGATCTCATTTTAACCCAGTCTCCGTTTAACCCCGATCTCATTTTAACCCAGTCTCCGTTTAACCCTGATCTCATTTTAACCCAGTCTCCGTTTAACCCTGATCTCATTTTAACCCGCTCTCCGTTTAACCCCGATCTCATTTTAACCCGCTCTCCGTTTAACCCCGATCTCATTTTAACCCGCTCTCCGTTTAACCCCGATCTCATTTTAACCCGCTCTCCGTTTAACCCTGATCTCCCTCCGTTTAACCCTGATCTCATTTTAACCCGCTCTCCGTTTAACCCCGATCTCCCTCCGTTTAACCCCGATCTCATTTTAACCCGCTCTCCGTTTAACCCCGATCTCCCTCCGTTTAACCCCGATCTCATTTTAACCCGCTCTCCGTTTAACCCCGATCTCCCTCCGTTTAACCCTGATCTCATTTTAACCCGCTCTCCATTTAACCCCGATCTCCCTCCGTTTAACCCTGATCTCATTTTAACTCGCTCTCCGTTTAATCTCGATCTCATTTTAACCCAGTCTCCGTTTAACCCCGATCTCCCTCCGTTTAACCCCGATCTCATTTTAACCCGGTCTCCATTTAACCCCGATCTCCCTCCGTTTAACCCCGACTTCCTTCCATTTAATCCCGATCTCTGTTTAACCAGATCTCATTTTTACCTGGTCTCAATTTAACCCCGATCTTTGTCATTTTAACCCCGATCTCTGTCCTTTCAACCCCGATCTCCCTCCGTTTAACCCCGATCTCCCTCCGTTTAACCCCGATCGCCGTCCATTTAACCTGGTCTCAGTTTACCCTGATCTCCGTTTATCCTGTTCCCCCATTTAACCCCGATTCCCCATATTTACCCTGATTCCTTTTTCTGTGTGTACTTCTGCGTGTACATATTTGTAAGCATGCTTGTGTGTTTTGCTCGCGTGTGTATGTGTACATATTTGTAAACGTGTGTGTATTTGTACATATTTGTAAGCATGCTTGTGTGTGTGTGTATGTATGGGTGTTTGCTCCATGTGATCTAGTGTTTGTGTGTGTTATTGATTCTGCAGAAGCCTCTCCTCTGCTGTCTGAGGACAGAGTCGGGACGTCTCGAGATGACGCAGCTGTGCGCCAGAGAGTCACATGATGTTCCTGCATCACATGATGGGGATGTGGGTAAATGCAACATTATGCCTGATGAGACATCATGCATTGTGGTCTGGAAAGCAGACACTGGATATGGTACTGTGTGTGTGTGTGTGTGTGTGTGTGTGGAGTTGATTTGTATGAATCGATATCTTCATTGCTGGAATATGCCATGTTTATCTCATTTTTTTGTAAGTAGTGATGATGTGCTATGATGTATGACTGAGGTGTGTATATGCTACGTGTTAATGGTACATAACGGTACACCGTTTATCTCATATGGAACTGCAAAACTAACATACAGTTTACTTGGGGATGGAGACGGGTTTTGAGTTATTTACACATTGTAGAAAATCATATCAGTGGTCCTTCAACTCGTGTAATACTGTATTTTGTATTTTATTTATTTATTTTGTTAAACATGTTGAATTTCATAGCATCAGGAATGTAGATTTCTAACCTCACTATATGATTACCAAACACCCCAATATCAGTTTTCAGTGACTCAAGTGTCTTGCTCGGTCCCCATTTTTATTTTTAAAAAAAAAAAATTTTGCCATTATTTATACGTCAACTCGTTTGTGTTGGGAGATTTTACAGCCTGTGTTTTCTATAACTTGAATATTCTCTGTGGTACTTTTTTATTACTATTGTTGTTGTTGTTATCATATGGGAGATTTCTCTACTGTTAGCATGCTCGTTTTGTTTCAGAGGGAAAATCCAGGTAGCTGGTGAGCTAATATTCTGTAAGATGTTGTTTATTTTCTAATTTTGTGGTTAAAAATAAATTCAAAGTTAGGTGGGCCGCTATTGAAAGTGTAATGCAAATAACAAGCAAGTGAAGTGGGGTCATGTTTGTTGACGGGGATATTTCCGAGATCGAATTCCTATAATATTTAGAATTGAATTGTATTCTGCACAAATGTTCATGTTGTTAAAAAAAAAAAAAAAAGAAGTAATGTCTCTTTAAGAGGATCGCACATAAACGTAAACAATAGTTTATCGAAGAGTAGAGTCGTTGTTGTTGTTGTTGTTGTTGTTGTTGTTGTTAAGTGGCGTCAAAAACAACGTTGTTGTAGAGTAAAATAATGGTGTCCATGCTATTATTGTTTCAGGTCCTTATGCTATATTATTAAACATGTAAAATGTCAGATTTCTGTTATACCCTGGTACAGTTTGCTTTCTGTTAAGACAATCAGGGTTTTTTGGAATATCTGATGAACATGATGTTTTGGTTTTATTGATTTCAGTTAACACAAACACTTTACACTACTATAAACTGGTATGAGGTAATTGTCTTCATTTTCTATGACTATAAAGCTTCTGGGTTTTATTTTAGTCCACTGCTTTGTAATTCTAGTAATAGTATGTAGTTGATCTGTAGTTTCATGTCTGACGGTACTCTCAGGGTTTCAATAAGGAGAACTGGACAATGTTTGAATTTATTTCATTGCGTTTGCTGCCAATTGTGGACGGTTTTGGTTTGTTATTATGTGTAATGAATGTTTGTGCATGCATGTGCATTTTAGAAAGAAAAAAACAAAGAATCTTGCATCTTTTTTAAGCAATAATTTTTTATTATTATAATTTTTTTTTTTTTTTTTACACTGGTGTGGATTTTTCATTTTTCAGGACTGACGGAGGATGTTTTAAAGCTGCTTTAGTTTCTGTACTAAAATCCTTGATAGATGCACACCTCTGACTGCATCAAAGTTCTTCATTTCTGTATTAATGCGCCGCATTATAAACCAATAAAACCATTACACTAGTCATGTTTACACGCACAACAGTAATCTAATTATTGACCTTATTCTGAATAGGAAAATATTCTGATTAAGGTGTTTACATGAGTCGCTTTTAGAATACTCCTCTCATGTTCAGGTTTTACATGTTATGCAGTTGTTAAAGATTAAAGTCAATTTTTTACAACCTTCTGATTGCATTTTTTAAATAAACGCCTGAGGGAAATGACGCAGGACAAAGCTTCGTACGTTGTGGTTTTTGTGGTGTTGTTTTTTTTTTTTTACGCATAGGAATGCAACTGGGGTTTTTTTCAGGTGTTTCGGTGTGGACGAGCAATTTTTGGAATACGTTTGAAAATGCGGTTTTCCGGATCTTTCTGGGAATTAATGTGGATGTAGCCTGAGGCTGTAGCCATGCCTGCCGTTTGATACGTACAAGGCCAAGATCAAGAATCGGTGTCGAAGGCAAGTTAAACTCGAGTCTAGAAGAAAGCGAAACCGAGTAAAGAGTGAGACTGAAAACCATTAAATCCTCACAAAGATAAACCTGAGAACTATCCATCATTTCTACCTAAACTAAACAAGAAAACAGAAATAAGAGACTTTGGGAGATGTAGCCAGTGAAGCAAAGAGAACTGGAGGCACAGTGACATACAGTATCTCAGAAAAGTGAGTACACCCCTGACATTTTTGTAAATATTTGATTATCTTTTCATGTGACAACACTGAAGAAATGACACTTTGCTACAATGTAAAGTAGTGAGTGTACAGCTTGTGTAACAGTATAAATTTGCTGTCCCCTCAAAATAACTCAACACACAGCCATTAATGTCTAAACCGCTGGCAACAAAAGTGAGTACACCCCTAAGTGAAAATGTCCATATTGGGCCCAATTTGCCATTTTCCCTCCCTGGTGTCATGTGACTTTTTTCCCCAGGACATATCTGGAATGTATCTGTGAAACGCTTTAATGTGTAGAAGTGGAGAATGATCTGTGACTGGTAATTCTGCACTAAATAATGCAATACTAGATTAGGAATTGGGGTTGGCATTAGATCAGAGAGCATGAAGGGGGAATCAGGATTTCATGAACAGAAATAAACACTCGCTTATCGCTAACAACAAACATATTTGCATTCTGTAATTACATTTTCAGCTCACCAAAGGAGTCAATATTAACAGAACAAAAGACCTACAGCCCTAGAGATTTGCGTGGAGGTCAAGCTGCTTTACAGGTGATAATTCTGATATAAAAAAGTGTGTAGAACGTGGCTTTCTGTCATCTTTATCACCTTGGCAGTGCAGGTTTGTGCGAGCAAGTCTGGCACAGGTTGATAGCGCTTCTGTTAAATGTTTGCACCTTTTATAATGTCAGGGTGATGGTGTAAAGCTAATTCGACTTTCGGATGAAAGTCAAGAGGACGTCTGATGCGGAGTTGACATGCTTCTGATCATCGTTTAACACCGCAGAAACAGAAATGAACCCTCGCCGGTTATCATTCTGAGCACGCTTAGATCCTGCAATTACATTTCAATACAGAAATCTCAAGTATTCAGTATTAAACATGCCTACACTACCTACAGAGATAACTCTCTTCATGTGGTATACTGATTTTTGCAGCTGATTGTTCTTCTCTCTGAGAAGGGAATGAAACAAGCATGAATTCGTACTCTGTATCCTCTTATAGTTACTTGGAGTTAGCTAATGTTACGCTATAGCAACTGTATACAGCAATTCCCTCACTAGCCTTTGATTTTTAAATTCTGTTGTGTTGCGGCTTGATTGTGTTGTGACTTGATTTTGTTGTGGCTTGATTCTGTTGCGTCGCGGCTTGATTTTGTTGTGTTGCGGCTTGGTTGTGTTGTGTTACGACTTGATTACGTTGTGTTATGACTTGATTCCATTGTGTTGTGGCTTGATTTCATTGCGTTGCGGCTAGAATCTGTTGTGTTGTTAACTTATGTTTGCTTTTTAAATGTAGTTGTTTTTTGTTTTTTTTTGTTTGTCTTTTTTACTGGGCCACTGTACAACACCCTACCCAGTGTACAACATGCAGTGCACGCCAGTAAAAATGTGAGCTGAATGTAATGAGGTAAAATTACATCTCCACTATTATATATGTAAGAAATAGCGTAAGTATTCCTCATTAAAACTGCTTACCCAAGTTAGGCTAATGATAGTGTTTTCACTCTGTTTCCATTTCTTTCTGATCTGTTTGTTTCATTCTGGGGGGACGGGTATCTGCTCTAATATCTAAAGTGCAAGACAATCTAGTGATAGTAAAGCAATTAAATCCTGCTTGTTATTCCCAATTCTTAAGCCATTATTAGGAATGTATCGTGGAAACAAAAATCATTGTAACAATGAAAATATGATTAACCATGCAGGCCTTTTCACTGCAAACTGCACATCACTGACAAAGTCTCTTTCGTATTACTTCTTCCCTGGACAGTCCCTGTCATAGTGTGGGTTGTGTGACAGTGAAGGTCACAAACTCAATACCTTGCAAAGCTGAAGATAAGCTGAACTTTACATGAGAGAGAGAGAGAGAGAGAGAGACAGAGAGAGAGAGAGCACGCTAATACAGCAATTTCTGGTGTCTGAGACACTCGTCCTTGTGGCACTGCTCTTGGAGAGAGCAAAACTTCACCAAAAAAAAGGTAGTTCTCGGAGGCAGCACGGAAGAAAAGTCTGCAGTCTATCTCTGGTCAAGGACGCAGGACATTTTAAAGAGCTCAGGACAAAATGTCTAGACATGATAAATGGCTTTTTACTGGCTTGTCGTTTGGACTGTGAGACACAGAGGAATTTAAGTGAATGGTATAGACTAAAGATCAACAAGAGCGTGAGGACAAAACCCATAGGGGAAAAGTGTCCCAATGCTGATTAAGTCATCATCAACATACAAATATAAAACACTCAAAAACTATCAGTTCTATAGCTTCACAAACATTTTGATCAAGTAAACAGTTTCTGAGCCGGGGAAAAATGATCAATTTCAACTAGAGCTCCAAAGTCGGCTAAAATGTCCGTCTTCTGTAACCCTGTAATATTATTTACAGGGATGATTTCTGTGAAGTTGCCCAGGCTTTTTACTGTTTCCTTACTTTCTCACATGCACCAATTCAGTCTTTTTTTGTGATTAAGCCCTATTCACTGGGTTTAATGTTAGATCAGTGTCTTATGTCGTGGTGCTTTTTCAGAGCTGCTGAGTCATGGCCACTTTAAATGAATTTAATTGAATTACATAATGTTGAATATCGTTCAGACTTCAACGTTAACGTCATCTCACTGTCTAGTAAGAAAGGAAGATCAGACCAAGACGGTCAGTATAACCCTGTAAGCTTCACAACAAGACCTCAGTCAAGACCGGTCACGTCTCAGCTGTGCTTCCATACTCACTACTGGCGTGAGAGAACAGCAGCGGACTTTGATTTTATTCTTAATTGGCAACTCCAGCATACAATTATTAGTCAGGTGAATTTACATGTTTTTTTTTTGTTGTTGTTTTGTTTTGGTTTTGATGTTTTAGAGCCACTGGTTAAAAAATAAAGATTTTGAGAATAGTTGCAAAATTTCATGAATAAAATAATATTTTATGAAGAAAGTTGTAATATTTTGAGAGATCATATATTATCATAATATTACAAGAAAAAGTTGAAGCTCTCGAAATATTGGAATTTTTTGCTTGTTATATTCTGACTTTTTACCTCAAAACATTAATAATTTATTCAGATATGACCACATTTTCAGTATATTATGCCTTTTTCTTGAAATATTGCAGTTTCATTAAATATCAGATATTTTGACTTTGAAATATTATTCTGAAAATCATGTATACTGATTTTTTTTTAATCAGTTATTTTAGCTGACTAGTTAGGTTGTGCCTGCCTGTCAGATTAACTCTCTGGTTTATTAATTACACTCACTAGTTGCTCTTTAATTTCCTGTATAAATGTCCCTTACTTTGTAACTCGCATTGCTATAATGGGATGCAAGAACAAGATGAGGAAATCTGCTCCAGACTCCACCACAGCTATATACAGTGGAGGAAATAAGTGTTGGACGCGTCAACATTTCTTTCAGTAAATATATTTCCAGTGATGTTATTCACATGAAATTTTCACCAGATATCAGTATTAACTCCAAAAATCCATAAGTATAAAGAATTCACAACATTAAAATCCATAAATGAAATTATGTGTAATAAAGAGGAATGACACGGGGAAAAAAGTATTGAACACACTAACTGAAATGTATTTAATACTTAGTGGAGGAGCCTTTGTTCGTAATGACGGCTTCAAGACGCTTCCTGAATGAAGAAGTTAACAGGCCGCGGTATTCAGGTGCGATTTTGGCCCGTTCTTCTAAACATATTGTCTTTAAATCTTATTCCATTGGATTCAAGTCACGTGATTGACTGGGCAGTTCTAACACCTTGATTTTTTTTCCCTCTAAAACCAATTGAGAGTTTCCTTGCGAGTTTAAGTATTTGATGCATCCAATACTTATTTCCCCCACTGTAAGTGTTTGCCAGACTGTCATGAAGAAGGCACTAATACAATGGTCTGGATGTAAAGTGCCCAAAAACCAAAAGAATGGGAAGCAGTAGAACTGACATTACTATATGTAATTTGCTTTCGAGCCTTCGTTACTAAGTCTGTTTTGTCCGTAGAGATCTGCTAGTTCTAATTACAAAACCATCCCCTCTAAATATAAAACTGGTGTATTTGTGTTTATTTTAGTCCTCCATCTTGGTGTAAAAGCGTACGCACACGTTGCTATTCAGCTGTGAAATGCACATCTTTGTAGATTAAGACTAAAGTATGGTGTGGTTTGGATTTCACTGGATTTCTGTGTGAGAGTAAAAATCGAAATAGAAAACCTAATTCAAGGGCAGCACATCATGTGAGCTCAGGTTTGACACACCTCTGTGAATCAAAACACTTAGTAAAATGCAATCGAACGAGGTCTTGACATGGTGCGTTCGGTGTTAATTGACTTTCCGATCCGACGTGAAGCGGAGAAGTTTGGATTAGACTTGACACTTGATTTTGCGTGCGAGTGCAGAAGCAGCGACAGCTCGAGCAGCAATCAACCAGAAGATTTCCAACCAACGTTCACTAGAAGACATCCCGGTCCATCAGGTTTCCAAGCGGAACTGTCAAATATTTCTTGATTTCATGACATGCAATGTTAAACACACTGACAAACTCTTCAAACTTTCTGCTGTTGTCTTGATTGTTGTCATGAACCGTGTCTCAAATTGAATACTCAGACCTTACATTCCAACTTATTCACTAATCTAGAAAATCCAGAACACTGGTACGCCAGACAGACCTTTTGTTGGGTTTGAAAGCGAAATTACAGTTTTTTTCAATTCAAGCACTAACTGTCACTGGTTATTAGTAGTAAAAAAGAAGATTTTGAGTTTCATTTGTAAATCAAGCGACCCTGTGTGGTGTGACCACTCTTAACTCGGGAACCCCTGAGCTACAGCACTGTCTTGTAGGCTTTAATTACTTTAACATTTGCTAGATAGTTATGTGAACTGTTGTTTCTTTCATTTAGTTTTCAACTCCTATCCAAAGCAGCAGCAAAGTAAACTTCCAATCAGAACTCTCAGCTGTTTACTGAACAAACGATTCACTTCCTTTGCATCAGTGTGATCAGACGAGCTGCAGTTTTCACACACATTCATTACTGTACCAATGACCTGAAGAGTTAGCGTTCCAGCACTGAACTGAAATACCCAACCATCTGCTCGTGTGTCTGTTTAAAACCCACACCGAGCTCAATCTGGAATCTTTTTCTGCACAGTAAGCATATAATCAAAACTGATTTTAAATCTGGTTTTAGGAAAGACTTCCTGCTTGAGTGAGGAAACTGGTGTTGTGCAGAATTGCAGCACATCTGTTAGTTTCTCGTGTGGATGCAGCAGCATTAATGTTTTTAGTAGGCTCATTACTTCATCCCTCTGTGAGACGTTACAGAGAGCACAGGCAGCCATGGATGAGAAGAACAATGAGGAAGAGAGCATCGTCGGCTTCCTCTGTCCGGCAGAAACCGAGAGCCGAGAGATCGATATAACAGCCTCTTTGAAGTTGCTATGCGCTGAGCAGAGAATGCTACTCTGAGAGAAAATGATGGAAGGTGAAAGCAGGAGAGTTATAGGTGAGGGAAACACATCAGTCTGCATCTCAGTTAGAGTCCGACGTGAAGTGGAGCTCAGGCTGGAACTCAGACAATCAACTGCGAGCAATTTCTCCAAATGAAACACAGCCACTCTTCCAGAACTGTTTCCCACAGGGTATGTGTGTGTATATATATATATATATATATGTGTGTGTGTGTGTGTGTATGTATATATGTATATGTATGTAATACACACACACTGATATTATTGAATTTATTGTTGCCTCTGTCTTCATTCACACAATCTTGACAGGTTTTTGAAAACAATTCATATAGATTTCTCCATGCATGTCCATTCATTATTGAATTATTTACATAATAAATAAACAAACAGATTCAATGTTTAATAACCGCTCCAAATTACACACAGTAGGAGACGGATTTTTTTTTTTATCCTTTCATAGATTACCTTTAATTCCTGTTTTCACTTATGCTACAGCAGCCATACACATTCCTCACGCTTTCCCTTGAAGTTAATAAGACAGATAATAAAAACGTTTCAAAAGTACGCTGTCCTGAAGACTTTCCTATGGCGGAAAACCTACTGTTACAAAGTGCTGATACTGGAGACTCCTTCCGTAAATGCGGAATTAAAATAAGTCTCCGTACAGAAAGTTTCACTAGATCAACAATTATACATTTTCTTTGTTAAATAACAACATTCTTTTGTTGTTGTTGTTTTTTTTTTTAAAAAGCTGTTTATTATTAGTATTAGTTTAGCATCTGGCATATAAGTTCCTGTAAATGATTAATTACTACAGAAACGATAACGTATCAGAACGAGTGCTTTAAAAGAGACCTGCAATTTCTTTTACAGCTTGAACGACTGTCCAAAACACCTTCTGACCAATCAGATTCAAGAATTTTGGTATAAATACATATAAATGCTCAAAGCTAGGTTCCAGTGTATTACAGTTGTTATTACAGTGTAATAAGAGACCCAATGCAACGATCGTGCTCAAGTTTAATCCAGATGTGTGTGATCAGAGCTGTTTGTGATTAGATTGAATCTGAGGGCATAATGGCTGTTATGTTTCATATGAATGAGTCCGAATCGTCTCCGTGAGAGTATACACACCTGAAGCAGACGGAATCACGCTGAGTATGAGCAGAGCTGGAAAGACGAAGGAAAGGAAAGTCGTCATAGCCTGTATGTGTCAAGGGGTTATGGCTCCTTGAGCTCTCAATCTCACTTGAAATAAACAACTTTCCCCTCAGGACCAGTATCCTTTGCTAGAGCACAGACAAGAGGAAAGTAAAAGAAATAAGAAAAGCGAGATGACATATCCTTCATGATTGCTACATCCACCTGAGGCGAAATAACACACATTAGGTTTTGTCCTTCAGAAGCCCCTGAGGTAATAAACAGCTAAACTCTGACAGCAGGGTAGTGACAGCTAATCCCTTCACTCTGAACACAGTTAAATCACAAGAATTTAAAAAAAAAATTACAAACCTATGGTTCTTTAAACATGTAGTACTTCATAAATTGCGGTAAAAAGGGAAGGAGGTTATGATGATAAAAAATACAATATTTTACAATAAACAATTAACCTGCTCTATTATACTATTTTTGTGTTGTTGAATTCTTCATTATGGACAATTCAGATCATCTAAAGCTAATAATAATTGCTTAAAAAAAAACAACAACAAAGTTTTATGTAAGAAAAAGTTTACTTAAACATTTATGGAAGGAGTCTCCAGTGTCGGTGTTTTGTAACTTGTTTCATGTAAATTCTATAATATTAAATGTAATGGCAAATGGATAAAAAGCACAACGTGTCATTTGTTAATAAATGTAAAATTGTAATTGTTGTGGTATGAGAACAATAAAACGAGCTGTTCTTGGAAAATAATCCACTTTTTGTGTGTACTGTACGTTTTTTTTTTTGTTTTGTTTTTTCATGCTAGCCCTTCTCAGCTCCTCCTTCTTGCTTCACTTATGCCTAGCCACAGAATTAAAGGAATCATGAGAGTATTTTTGGCTACACACACAAACTAGGTGGAAGTTAAAGTGACAGCACTGTAATGTAGAAAGCGTGATTATGTGATTGTATTCGATTTCTGTGGATTTTATGCTTGAACAAAGTAGACAACAAAACGCTTAGCCCAACATAATGCTAGGGCTTGAATTTCACACATATTATTGGGCCTCATTCATCAATCTTTGAGTAATGTTGTGTGTGAATGTTTGCGTGAGGCAAACTGAACAAAACATTTATTCTGGATTGACAAAAGTTGATTTTCTACATATTCGTGTGTGTATGTTGATCAGTGGCAACCGTCTGTAAATTACCCGGCACATCCACGTCACCGCTGATTTGTGTTTTGGTTACGCCCACAAAACTCCATCAAAAGGCTAAGTTCACAGAGTGGAAAGCACAAAATGGTCACTAAACAGAGAAGTAAAAAAAGACGAAAGTCGGAATTTGAAATACTTTTGACTCACGTCTACAAGAATTAAAAATACATATATATATTATCTAGCAGCGTGGAGTCACAGCCCCTGAAATGGCCAAAAGATGGTGAGAAATTAGCGAGGTGAAAATGTCCTCCATCCAGCCCAATATAAGCAAAGTCAAAAAAAAAGTATTACCGCTAATCCGTAATCAAGTTTTTCTCGAGGCCAAACCATGAGAAAGCTTTTTAAAACTGACCAGATGCTGTGACAAATCGAAACGGCTTATAAGCCAGCTTTCGTCGTCTGAAATAAATAAATCTCCCTGGTCTTTAAATATCTGTTGCCTCCTAAGGGCATCATGTGCTAAGTCTTCCAGTAATAATAATTCTGTCGTTTGTACAGCCTCGGCTTATGGCTATAGCACATCCTCCAGCACATCCTCCTTTTACATGGCGGCATTTCATCTTAATCAAACATTACATTTTTTTAAAAATGTGTGTGTTTTTGACAGACATACGCGATTAAAACTTGACAGCATAATCCGTATATAAAAAGGCAGAGACTCTTCGCAAATTATCGCAAAGATCGAAGCAAATCAATCGAGGTTGAATTCATTCGTCTTCTTATTTTTTACTTGACTACTCTCATTTCCCTCTGAAGTTTTTCAAGACCGTCTTCAGGAAATTCCCCAAGACACTATCATCTCTAAATGCTTTTCACCTGATGACTCCCTTTAGTGACGGCCTTTAATGCTTGGCCTTGATGTCTCACAGAAATAAAACAGCAAGTCTTCCCATTCCTGAGAACAAGAGGCAGAATTGTTCAATCACTCGACGCCATAGTGAACATTTACTAAAGGACTTCTTAATGCACCACCTGCGACCTCTATGTCGCTTTTGTTTTCATTGCCATCTCACACACAATGAGCTTTTCAGCGGTGGCACAATTCAAACCTCTGACAGGATCCTTGACCAGCACAGCTTAAGTGTCCTCTCTCAATTACTCCAAAACGAATGTGGGACATCTGATGACGAAGTGGCTGATGCGGCGGATGCCTTTATCTTTACACCTGACTGCAGAACGCAGACTCGTTGTGTTATAAATGGCTCTACAAAGTTCAAATCAAAGTATAATGTGCTTTTAGGCCTGATATCAGCTGCAAAAAGTGCTATCCAAAAGCTTAGAAAGAATGTTAAACAGCTAGCCTAGCTCACTGATATCACTATTTAATCCCAACCATCAACATGAGACAATATATAAACCGTACGATCGCCGATATTGCATCCGGTATGGCAAACTGTCAAACCATCTAAGTGTGATTTTGCTTTTCAAATTAGTGCTAAACGTGTAATATGAGAAGTGTGAGGTTTAATCAGCGATCTCATCAGTGTCTCTCACCTGAACATTCATAATATTTAACGTGACCAAGAGTGTTATTTTTCACAGAATAACTTTAAACAGACTTTAACTGTGCGCTGATCCCAGCTCGCACAAAGCGAAATGTGCATTCATTCACGCACATGCACACAAAGACTCTGAGAAGATTTGAAGGTAAAACTGATTCTACATTTCACCTACACGATGTCTTTTTAAAGTCAAAATGACCAAAAATCGGCTCCTTTCTTTCTTTCGCAAAAGAAATGATATTTGGCGATACGAAGCTGTTTGCATGTGTGTGCCTGATGAGAATGGGCTTCGTTTATCAACCCGGAAATTAAATAGTGTTATTTTTTTTGTAACTCGTTCATAGAAGCATTTACACAAGCAATTTGGTATTCATACACACACCCCCAATCCATCGCAGGGCACAATCACACACCCATTCATACACTACGGACACTTTGGACATGCCAATCAGTCTACCATGCATATCTTTGGACTGGGGGAGGAAACCGGAGTACCTGGAGGAAACCCCCGCAGCACGGGGAGAACATGCAAACTCCACACACACAGGGCCACGGTGGGAATCGAACCCCCGACCCTGGCAATGTGAGACAAACGTGCTAACCACTAAGCCACCATGCACCCAGTTTGTTTACGTTTATGTATAATCAGGCTTACTTACTAATGTAAATCTTGATTATGATTATAATATATATTTGTTAATGAGTCGTATATAAGTTATGATTTTATAGTATGCGGATTATGTTGTCAAGTTTCAATCACTTTTTCAATTGAATACAAATTTTTGTTAAACTCGGTCATTCCATGTGAATGACTACAATCCAAAACAAATCCATCAATTAAGATGAAGTTTATTGATGATAGAAATGGCACCCTGTAAAAGGAGAGCAAGCTAGACTGTGTCTTTTTGGTGAACAACTCAATGGCGGAGCTGCATTATTGGAAGATTTAGCATGCACTGTGCTTAGAGGGTCTTCACTGTTCTCTCTGTGAGCTTTTATACAGTTTTGTGGGTGTCACTTTGTCTGGCAGCAGAGATGGTAGTAGCCTTTATTATAACAAATCCATATAGATAATTAGGAGATCGGCAAAGAGACTTTCAAGGACAAAAACCAGAAATAAAACCAGAACGAGATCAAAACCATATACAAAATACATACGCTTGGTGCTGACATGAGTAAACTCATGTGTGTGTCCTTGATTGTGTGTGAAATGGCATCCGGATCATCCATGTTGTGATGTTGTGGTGCATTCTGGGAATCCATAGCCGAATCCGGCACTGACAGGGCACTGAATGTAAATCGGTTGTGCCTTAAACACACTTTGCACTTTAGAGGTGATTGGCATTCATCAACATCCAGCCATCCATCCATTTTCTGTACCACTTATCCTACACAGGGTCGCAGGGTCACCTGGAGCCTATCCCAGGGAACTCAGGGCACAAGGCAGGTGGACACCCTGGACAGCATGCCAACCCATCACACACTACAGACAATTCGGGAATGCCAATCAACCCACAATGCATGCCTTTGGACTGTAGGAGGAAACCGGAGTACCCAGAGGAACCCGCTGAAGCATGGGGAGAACATGCAAACTCCACGCACACAGGGTGGAGGCGGGATTTGAACATCCAACCCTAGAGGTTTGATTCAAACATGCTAACCATTAAGCCACAGTGCCCCCTATTCATTAACATATCCAAGTAAACATGAAAAAAAAACATAAAAACGCAAATATTGTGTTATTGAAATAAATCTGGCAGGAACGTTTCGTTCAGATTGCCCCACAAAAACGTTTACACACGACCTTACTAAAAGCCCCACTGTGAAGTGACGAGAGTACAAAAATACAGTAACGCAGTGATTATTGCACCCAGTTGACCCATGTGGCTGATGCTCTTGTGCTCGTATCTCTCTAACAACTCAATGTGACACAGAGACGCTTTAAAATGCAGCGAGTGTAATCAGCACATCACACCCACACACCTGCAGCACCGCTTTAATAGTGAGCCATTATCAGAGGGCTGACATGTAAATTGTAGATATTACGGTGAAGTAGAACTTGTGGGGTTCACTCCAGCCCAAGCTTTCAATTCCAGCAACAAATTTAACCTGACAGTAAGAAATGAAGAGATGTCTAAAGATGATAGGAGATAGGTGTTTGGCTTTGTTGCATAGACAAAATTATCTTTTTTACATTCACGCACACACACACACACACACACACATACACACACACATACACACACACAACAGGGCAAAGGATGATGTACGGCTTGAAGGGGTATCAGAAAAATTTGCGAAAAATACTACAGGATGTGAATTCACACTGACTTTAAACGTATACAGAACTATAAGGAAGGCAGCAGTGTAAACAAACCCCTTATCTCCCCACGGATGAAAAACCACATCCACATCAGCCTAAACATCAAACTCTTCCTTGATCCATTCCTTTCTCACGTTTGACACGTTTATTTCATGTTGCTGAAATATGCTATATTCTCAAGCTCTCTCATATCAGATGTTCTGCAGGCTGGAAGTCCATATTATATGGTGAGTTATACGTACTGACTCTATGCCTTTTATCTCAGCATGCAGTAGGGATGAAGATGAACCTGCTTCTTGCACCCTGATGAGATTTTGAAAGTGTGTGTAGAAGGCAGTGGATGGAGAAGCTCAGCAAGATCAGAGGGAGACATACCTGGACTCCTCCAGCATGAAGATCAAGCACTTAGTGAAGTCTGTCAGATCCTGATCTTAAAAAAATAAAACAAACAAACTGTATATAGTTCTGGAACTGGATAAAAACGTGTAACAAATCATCCACCGAGAGCTCATCACTTGAACAGGCCTCATATTAAAATCAGTTCTGTCTAATTAAAGTCTCTTTCTGGCTGGCGGTGTTTATATCACAAAGTTTATTCAACTTCACCACAGTACAAATCAGCATCTGTGTGTATAAATGACGTCTCTCGTTTCAGGCTCTTCTACACGTCAGGAAAGACTACGGGGAACATCTGTCTCGCTGTTCTCTGTTCTGCCTGAATAGATGTGTCTACACCCGCCGATCCAGGTGCCTGCTCGATCGCAGCGGGGTTTTACAAAACCCAGCTACTGCATGTCAGCTGACGAAGGACTTCGTATTCAGGCGTGCATGCTTGTCATTCTTGCAAATCATTCTTTAAACAGAACCTTGTCCATGGCTGATGTGATATTTTTCTTTGGATATGATGGACATAACATACAATTCCCATGATCAGATTTGCCAGTGCACCCTGTCCAGGGTGTACCCCGCCTTGTGCCCGATGCTCCCTGGGATAGTCTCCATGCTCCCCATGACCCTGTCTAGGATAATCAGTACTGAAAATGGATGTATGTATGACGTGAATTCTGTCTATCGCAAACTGGAAAAAGGTCAGGCGATGTTTTTTTGTTTTTTTTTTCCCTCAATCTATCCATTTTTGGTGAGCCTGTGCTCACTGTAGCCTCATATTCCTGTTAGTGGTTCAAGGTTCAACATATTGTGCATTCTGAGATGCTTTTCTACACACCACTGTTGTCAAGAGTGGTTATAGAGCGAGTTAACGTTGAGTTCCTGTCAGTTTAAACCAGTCTGGCCATTCTCCTCCGAATTCTCACTTCAAAAGGCATTTCCTCATACAGAACTAGTGCTTACTGGATGTTTTTTGTTGTTCACACCATCGCAAATACTCAACACAGCCCGTCTGGCACCAACAACCACACCACAGTCAATTTAACTGAGATACACCCCCCCCCCCCCCCCCCCACGTTCTGATGTTTTTATCTGAGCAATAACTGAAAACCTGTATCTGCATGATTTTATGCGTCGATCTGCTGCCACCTGATTGGCTGATTGGAGATTTGCATGAACGAGCCAGCAGGTGTACATGTGAGTGTATTTTTTTCCTTCTAATTCACCCCCATTTCAATCTGTAAATCACCCATTAAATCACCGCTAGTGATTCTAAAAACGCTAGGTAAAGAATTGCCCATTTTAAGCCTCCCTTTTTTTAGCAACGCTTTTCCTAGAGTCGCCATAAATAACCTTCGCATGAGTCGATTCAGCAACTGCTTTAAAGTGGAGATAAATGAGACCTTTCCTCTTGACACCTCACCTGCAAATGAAACATCTTTCTCCAATGGGTTACAACACTCCAGGGGGACGTGTCCTTCCTCCTTTCAAATTAACGTGTCACTTAAGGTTAACAGCAATGCGAATAGAGGCAGAAACCTCTATTAACGAACTCAATGCAGTAAACGAAGACGTCTTAAGAGTTTGAAACGAAATCAAGCTTGAGAGAGAGGTTGAAACACCTGTCACGTTTAATGCTTGATACATTTTGTCACGGCATCAGGAAAGCCTGCTTCGGCTCGCTTTTTCATCTTGCGCTCTTGCTGGTGTAAGATTAGAGAAGATGTGGAATGGAATTATCTAGAAAATCATCTATGTGATGAATCATAAACGCATGTTTGTTTTTGACTTTAATTGAGGCAGTTAATGGGAATTCTCTCAACAATTCAAAATCCAAGTTAAATTAGGTATTATACCATGTCCAGGGTGTACCCCGCCTTATGCCTGATGCTCCCTGGGATAGGCTCCAGGTTCCCCGTGACCCTGAAGAAGGATAAGCAGTATAGAAGATGGATGGATGGATGGATTAGGTATTATTCTGTGTATACGTATAAATATGAAGCCCTTCTTACGCGTGAATCTGGTGTTTTAAAGCAAGCTTTGAACCTAAGAAGGAGCTCAAGCCTCTCGACATACAGAAGGAATCATAGATAGCAGCTTTCCGGCGGATTCCTTAATTTATCAACCCTATTTTTATCAACTCACAGTACTGCAGTGTTTACAGCTCCTGCTCCAATAACTCTCTAAAGCTAATCAAACAGCAAAAGGTCACTGAGTTAATTACATTCACAGCACTGTGAGAAACTAACAGGACACAGTTCAGTCCAGGAGCCGGCGGCATCGAAATCCTCCATCATATTTGTACTTAATCACTGCAGCTGACTGTAAGTGGGTAGGACTAGAGGTCATTTAGCCTTGAGAAAATCTATTTTTAAAAAAACAAACAGCAAACAAAAACAAAACCAACAGCTCCGTATACAATGCTTTAAAAGTACAAACAGCTCTGTTCAAGCGACACTTAAACCATCTTGTTCGTCTTTGATCGCACTTTCCTTGACAAAAGGGCAGTTTAACCAGAAGTAAAGTTAGCTTTTGTCTGAAAGAGCTCTCCAGGGAGGTTTTGTTTACTATTTCGACCCATTCAGCCTGACGAGTTCCCCGTGACAGCACTGACTGTGCACATTAAATGTTAAAAAATGACACGAAGGCGCAGTTATGACAGCTCCCAGGAACAACTACTGATGACAGAGGCATCACAGGACTACAACCTTGACAGGTACAAGTGATTTGATGGATGGAGAGTGAATGAGTACACATATTGAAAAGCATGCTGTGTTTTTTATGCACATCCTCTGAGGCGACTTTCTGCTACTGTTCTGAGACGAACGCTAGAAAGAACTCTAATATGCTTAACAGATCATTAGATCCCCTGCTAAAGGTATCTCACACTGTTTTGATTCCATTAAAGCCTGTCTTGTGTTATTTATTAAGAGAACACAGATGTTTGGTGTTGCAAGGGGCGGGATGGTGTATCAACGAGTAGCGCTTCCGTCTCACAGGTCTGGTCCTGGATCCTGAGGTCGGGTTATTGAATGGGATTTCTCACGATTCTCCAGTCTCTTCTGTATGTCTGATGGAAATAACACAGACCGAACCTTCCTTTCACGCATGAGCAGTAATAGGGATATAAGCGCTTTCAGATTTTTCTGTGTGAACGAGCAATTTTTGGAAAATGTTCGAAAGCCCCGGTGTAGGTCGTAAAGTGTTTTAAAAAGCGAAAATGCGGTTTTCAGATCTATCCAGATTAATGTGGACGTAGCCTAAACCGCCCGTCTGTGTTAATATGTTCACGATATGTTTCACGATGCTCTCAGTGCAAGCACTCGAGCCACACGACTGACCTGATTACAGTTCTCCAGTCCTATGAAAGTCAGGCTTTATATAGCAATAACCAGAAAAGGCCCTGGTTTCCCATATTTCCACACCTGATGCGGACCGAAACACATTTCGTTTGAAGTGACAAAAACGCTGTTCACACTTCACACGTCACCAATCATACTCAACTCAAACAGCCCTGAGTCCAGAGAGAAAAAAGAAAAAAAGGATGAAAACAACATAAGATTGATGAAAATGAAGGAAAATTCACATTAGAAAGCCAGATAGATAGAGTGAAGGAAGGGAAGGACAAGCAAATATGAGTTCTGACACATAGCTAGTTTTCTGACATCAATCTAACACTTTCATAAGGATTACAGATGAAGCATTGGGTTGGTAAGAAAATTGCCAGAGTGTATGATTGACGGTGCGTTTCAGTGACTGAATACAGTGTAGAGATGTGTTCATAAATAATGCAACGAGAAATCTCTTCTATTGTGTCTGGGAGAGGTAGATACGGAAATGTAATAAAAAAAATTAAGTCTGGCAATGCAGGAGTACAGAAGAAAAGTTCTTACTAACTAACTGAAGAAAACTGTCAACCTTAACAGCCGAATAAAAGCTAGCGCTCCTAGCGTATCAAGATCTGATCTGAAGGAACAGCCTCCCGCTGCCTCTCAGAACGAGGAACGGGACGCAATGCAGATCAGTAGCAAACGCCTGCTGAGAAAAGGACTTCGACTCATCTGAATACAGGCACCTCATTAAAGTTGGCACCTCTACTTATCATCATAGAAGAAGGTATTCAGTGAGTACAAAAATACTTACTTTAAAAATACTTGCTAATGCTATTACTTAGCATTTTATACTTCTATATCTTCTAGGCTTATAGGCAAAGTCACTTAGGAAGTAGATTTGGGAGACTTGCACACCTGCTCATTCATGCTATTACCCTATCAGCCAATCATATGACAGCAACACAGTGCATAAAATCGTGCAGATATAGATTCAAAACTAATGCTCACATCAAGCATCAGGAAGTTTACACAAAACAAAAAAAAACATCCAGTTCTGCAGGTAGAACCATCATGTTGATGATAGAGGTCAGAGGAGAATGCCCAGGAAGTGCAATGATACCTCAATTATCCACTATTTACCAACGTGCTGAGCAGAAGAGCATCTCAGAACACAACAACACATCAAACTTTAAGGTAACAACAGCAGAAGACTGCAACGAGTTCCACAGGCTCAATGACTACGTTTACATGCACATCAAATTCCATTTAAGGTCTATATTCGGGTTGCAGCCATATTCCGAATACAATGTTTATAAGCGTACAGGCAATCGGAATATTCCTGTATACATGATTGTTATAAATATGCCTGAGTTGCCATTCCTAAATACCTAGCCTACAGCTAAGCATCTGTTAGCACCCACAATTCCTTGTGGACTGAGCATGAGAATATATCTCCTTTCAGTGGATTTTCTGAATAAGGTGTTTACATGCAACAAATGTCAGATTAAAACGGGCATGTTCCAGGGGTGGGAATCAAAGTTTGGGGAATCTGAATATTGTCTTAATATGAATCGTGCATGCAATCAGAGTGTGACATTTACATGACTCAATACAAATTAGAATATTGCCAAATTCCCGATTAATATCAGAATATTGATGGATGTGCATGTAAACATAGTCACGGAAACTGTACGATTGTTGATTGAATAGTATGTATGTGCAGTTGTAGAGGTGTTAATAAAGTAGAGAGTGAGTGTGTAATCCCAATTAAAGTCCATTTCAGTTCCTGTAGTTGTAAATTGATATTTTTCAAAGATTTGGGCCAAGGCACAACTCTCATTAAGGCAAAGACATCTTCGATTCACATGCGTCAAACATAAGTACAGCTAAAAGGTTCTCATTTACCAACAAGCATCAGTGCAAAACAATTTCGTGCGATTGCGATTTTGCCAATTCACGTAGTTTTTTTTTTTGCAAAAGATGCACAAAAACATCCATTTGCATTGCAAATGTTGAAAAAAGCTGATCGTTTTTGGCCACAATAATCACAAAGAAAAAAAAACCCACCTGTGAAATTCTGTATGGAGTGTCTATTCGCAAAATCTACACAAATCTATGTAGTTCTGAGAGGAGGAACTAAATGAGTCACTGAGACGTGTTGCTCTTAAAATAACCTGCTTTGATCGTTGGCTGTTAGGGAGCAGAGCGTGACAGAGACAAATTCTCACAGGGGTTAATTTCCAGGGTTTTATCGACAGAGGTGGAGCGCCTTGCTCTGTTCCCTCCAGGCTAACCATCTGGAGAACTGCACTCTGCTCCCAGCTTCACACACCCATCACACCTACCTTCACTTCCAAAGTGGAGCCCTCAGAAAAATAAGCAAGTTTTTTTTTACTAAGAATAGTTGAACTTATAACAGTGAATTTCCCGTGGAAGAAAGAAAAAAATCACAGATATTCTCTCTATAGAGCCATCACAAACGAAAGAAGTTTTTCACAAACTTCATGGAGGTACTGCAGAGTCTTCTACCAAAGAAAACAGTTCAACATCTCACATAGCTTCTTGTTTCAGAGCAAAACGGTAAATGGAAAAAAAACACTCTTATACTCAATGCTTCAGCCACAGAGGAGCCTCTTTATTTATATATATATATTTCCAGGGTTATATATATATATATATATATATATATATATATATATATATAAAGTGTGTGTGTGTGTGTGTGTGTGTGTGTGTGTGTGTGTGTATACACACAGCATTTCTGCTGAGTCCTTTACAAAAGACTAAAGAACAATCCCAAAGGGTTTGACGATGAAATGTTCTCTGCGAGACTTAGCTGCAGAGCAAAACTGTGAGTGAAGACAAAACTGCTGTACTCACAGCCAATTCTCAGACGACTCAGCTGAAGATTTGGCTCTGGCTTAAAAGGCTGAAAATGCCAACATAAAGTTGTTTTCTGGAAGTTTCCGTGAGAGTACAATAAGAGATTTTTACTGAGATTTTTACCCTAACCCTAACCCTAAGTTCACAGGCTTGGCAACTGGCTTGACAAGAAAAGATGAACAAGGTATCATTATCATGCCATATTTGATATAATGTGTCCACTTTATTACACATAACTTTATTTATGGACTTCACTGAATTCTTTATATTTGTAGATTTCTTGAGTTAATACTGATGTCTGGTGAAAATTTCATGTGAATAACCTCAGTGGAAATATAGTTACTGAAATAACTATGTGTTGACACACCTAATACTTATTTCCCCGACTGTATATATACAGTGGGGCAGTGGTGGCTTGGTGGTTAAGGCTCTGAGTTACTGATTGGAAGGTTGGGGGTTCAAGTCCCTGCGCTGCCAGGCTGGCACTGTTGGGCCCTTGAGTAGGGCCCTTGAGTAAGGCCCTTAACCCTCTCTGCTCCAGGGGGTGCTGTATTATAACTGACCCTGTGCTCTGAACCCAACTTCCTAACATGCTGGGGTATGTGAAGAAAAGAATTTCACTGTGCTGTAATGTATATGTGATTAATAAAGACTCATTATCATATGTATATATTACCTTGAATAAAACTGCAACAATTTGTACTGTACCAACACTGGAGATTGTGTAAGGTATAGTAGTAAAGTATTATAAGAGTTAGTATAAAGATAGCTGTATTTGTAGAAATTTACATTAATTTCTCAGGATTTCAGAGTTTTTTGTTTGTTTGTTTGTGATTGTTGTGTTGTGGCCAAAAATGCTTGATTTTGCTGTGGCATTTTTTCAAAACTTGTGATACAACTAGCAGAGTTTTTTGTGCTTTTTTTTGTCTGTCGCGCTGATATTGGTTGTTGTACTCCTGTTTGACACACATGAATGCACGTTGTGATGATGTCACATGATGCATCTTGGCCCGTAGAAAATCTTCAGTAATTTTTGAGAAATTGGAAGCTCCTCCGAATATTGTGAAGTTTACTTGATTTTGCGTTCATGTCTGCGATCGCGTGATGCTGGAGGGACTGAATTAAAAAATGAGTTTAATGGTGTCTTTTGGGTATAGAAATAGGATTAGAAATGAACGCGTCTAATGGTGACTGTTAGTTACTCATAGGGTTCTTAAGCTGTTTTTTCACAGTGTGATTCCACGGTGCAAGGTGCGGGACACTCTGGATGGGGTGCCAACTCATCACAGGATACAATCGCACGCACACTTACACACTATCTAAAATGCCAACCATCAGCCTACAATGCATGTCTTTGGACTGGGGAGGAAACCGGAGTATCCAGAGGAGTCCCCTGGAGAACATGTAAACTTCTCACACACAGGACAGATGGGGGATTCAAACCCCCAACCCTAGAGATGCGAGGCAACAGTGCTAACCACTAAGTCACCATGCCGCGCTTTGCTTTATTTAAAAATAAGCACTTTGTAAGCAACAGGATAGGATATAGTTATGGAATAAAGACCCTGGACATTATTGTCCATTACTTTGAGTATTACAGTGGATGTTACGAAGGTCGTATTACAGGCTGACATATTCTTCGACTCTGTTTTGCTGGGATTTGTTGTACAAATGGCTTGAAAATCAGATGAAGTAAAAGTAATGCATCAGCTCTTAGTGATCTGATGAGGATATTGATCGCAGCTCCAGGCTCAGAAATCTCATTACGATCCTCTTTCTTTGGTGTTCCTTAACAGACTACAGTGAAGTGCACCCACAAGCCTCTGTCTGTTTGAAACAAACATGCAGCTATTTTAATTTGCTAGTGGTGACTAGCAGCTGTTAGCTAACTGATATCAGTATGGACAATATGGAGAATTTTATTTTTGTAGCGCTTTTATCAATGGACATTGTCACAAAGCAGTCTTCTCCTATAATGAGGTTGGAGAATACATAGCGAGGGATCTGAGACCGTTCCTACGTACAGAATCTCTACAGATCCTTCACATTATGAGGTCCACGCTGGTGGACTCTCCTTTTCAGTTCACCCCACAGGTTTTCTATGGGTTTCAGGTCAGGGGACTGGGATGGCCATGGCAGGAACTTGATTTGGTGGTCAGTAAACCATTTTTGTGTTGATTTTGATGTAGGTTTTGGATCATTGTCCTGCTGGAAGACCCAACCACGGCCCATTTTAAGCTTTCTGGCAGAAGCAGTCAGGTTTTCATTTAATATCTGTTGATATTTGATGGAGTCCATGATGCCATGTATCCTAACAAAATGTCCATTTTGTCAGTGACTTCGGATTGTAGTTTTGGAGACTTTCTGACCCCAATACGCAACTAACTTCTGCAGTTCTACAGCTGTGATCCTTGGAGATTTTTTTGGCTTCACAATTCACAGTGTCTTGAGACGATATAGACATGCGTCCAGTTCCAGCTTTATTCATAACATTTCCAGTCGACTGCAACTTCTTAATTATTGCTCTGATGGTTGAAATGGGCATTTTCAATGCTTGTGCTATTTTCTTATAGCCACTTTCCATTTTATGAAGCTCAGCAACCTTTTGCCGCACATCACAGCTATATTCCTTAGTTTTACCCATTGTTATGTCTGACTAAGGGAATTTAGCTTGTGTGTTACCTCATATTTGTGTTTGCAATTGTTTGATATCAACGAGAGGAGAGTGTTTTTGTGAATTTTTTGAACAAAAGATCAAAAGGTTAAACAATAAAGACAAATTTTCACAGCCCTCTTTGCTCATATTTACCAAGGGTGCCAATATTAGTGGCGGGCACTGATCTACCTATCGCTCTTTTTGTAGTGCTTTGGTTGGCTCTGATTTTATGAATAAGTTTGATCCTCTGCAATTCTAACCCACAATCCACTGCTTCATAGGTCAAGGTGCAAAAACCCAACAGTTTGTTCCTACAAAGGTAGAAATGTCTGACATTTTTGACCTTGTGGGGACATTTGGCTGGTTCCAAAGAAGAAAACTACAGCTTGTATTAAAACAACAACAACAAAGACAAACAAACAAAAACAACAACTGGTTTGCTTTACTTTACTTAGGTTAAGGCTCGAGGTAGATTTATGTGTAAGCATAGCATTAATTTGCTGCATTGATAATTATGTAAATGGAAGGTCCTAACAATGATATCAAGACAAATGTGTGTGTGTGTGTGTGTGTGTGTGTGTGTGTGTGTGTGTGTGTGTGTGTGTGTGTGTGTGTGTGTTTATGTGAGATGTTCTAGGCCCCAAAATGACCGTGTCCAGGATAAAGCAGTTTTTAAAGATGAATGTCACATCTCATTTATATTTATATTAAACAGAAAAACAGAGAGACACAACTTCCCATTAGACTCCATCAAGCTGTCTTCTTAAACGCTCACTCATGCACCATTTAATGGTTTAACGCACGTGCTGGCTTGGAAAGCACAATATTATCAATTATGTTACTTAGCATTCAACATTGACTTCTTATTTCTCATGTAATACACACTCAGTTCGGAGTCGTCTGTTACATTTTCCATAACGAATCGATCAGAATCACAGCATGCTTCATCCACACACACTGCGATGCAGCAGAATTAATGAAATACTGTCAGCAATGATCCGGAAGATGCTGTGCCTCACAGTCATGCCAAATAGGCTCTGAGAAAACAAACAACCTTAATGAATTAGCATACTAGAGGGAAAATCTGCATCTGGTCATTATAATTAGAAATGTATCATAAAAATGTAACATTTAAGCAGCCGATATTAAAAATTATGACTTTTTTTGGGGTACTAGTCTGAGGGTGTTTTCAGACCTGTGGATCTGTGCTTTGTTCCAAAACAAGCACTTAAATTGTTACAGTGTTGTGCTTTCCCTTTGGCTCAGTTCACTTTCACAAGGCAACACTTCAAAGCGTATGAGAAATGTGTTTATGCAAGTCACATGTGAGCAACCTGGGGCGGCTGTGGATCAGGTGGTAGAGCGGGTTGTCCACTAATCGTAGGGTTGGCGGATCGATTCCTGGTCCACATGACTCCAAATACCGAAGTGTCCTTGGGCAAGCCACTGAAGCCAAAGTCACTCCAGATGGCAAGTTAGCGCCTTGCATGGCAGCTCTGCTACCATTGGTGTGTGTGTGAATAGGATAGGTGAGTGAGACACAGTGTAAAGCGATTTGGATAACAGTGCTATATTAGTGCAGACCATTTAGCAAACCATCCTCTCATTGGTCAGAGTATGCCTGTATATGCCTCAGGGTTGAAATGCCCTAAAACCTATTTAAGAATGTCACCAATTTCTCCTCTAAGCATAATTCCGCTTGATCTTGCTCTTAATTCTCTATGTACTTTTCTTTATGTTTTTCCCTGTGCTTTTATTTTGGTTGTGGTCCTGTCTCCAGCACTGTCATGTCATTGATTTCTTTCCTGACTGTACTCACATGTTTTCTATAACAGCATTTTATGTCTCTGTTTTCCATATTCTAGTTTCATATCCTAGTTGCCGTTTTAAAATTGTAGAAAAAGGTCATGGCTCTGTCGAAATCTTGGGACTATAGAGGAAATGCAAGTAATTAATCATTTTATTTTTCATTATTCATCCAATTATTCATGAAGAGATAAATGTGTGTAGTAATGAAGAGCTTATTCAATTAATGTCAGAACAAGAACACGGTGTGAATAGTGTTTTAATGAAAAAGAAGAGTGCTGGAGTTGATACTGCTTCACAGCTTCAAGGTTAACCCTGAGCTTGCGTTACCCTCTCTGTATGTGTGTATGTGTGTGGATTGGAAACAAACAAAAAAAAATTGTCCCTATTTGTGAATGTGTGTTTGCATGGACTGGCATCCGCGATCAATTTCTGCCTCACACACCACTTTCCTGTGATAGACTCTGAATCCACCGTGACCCTGACGAAGATAATGTTCGGAAATAGAATATTCAGTAATATCTGGGATTAGTAGAGATAACATGATCATAACACAGGGTCTGGGCAAAGACAGTGGTTATTTTGTGTAGTATTACTTCAGGAAAGTTGGCATCATCTTAAGGGTATTCAGGGTTCTGTTTCCATTATAGCCCAGGATCATGTGGGAAAAAGGCTTAGAAACCAATGCAGTAGTAGGAATAAGAAGATTTTATCAATCCAGTCCAATCTCAAAGCATTGGCTATGAATGTTTCCAAATTTCAGCGTGGATATTCAAGATGACTTTTTTTTTAAATAGTGTAGTCCATGGAATAAATAGTTTTGTCAATCCTGTATGGAGGAAAAAGATTTTAAGATGTACTCACTTCAATTAAAATATAACTGCGTGTTAGTTTAATGGGCTGTTTATCCTGGTTCTCACACAGTATCTCGAATGAGCGCTGTTAATTTTCCCTGCTGTGTGCTGTTTATATACTAAGACATGAACGATGTGCCCTCCTACTTACTGTTTATTATTTGCTTTGTAATGAGCTTCGTGCTGGCAGATTAATCCAAATCTAATTTTAGTGTGTCTCTTGCCTCTGCATAAAGCTTTATGTCAACATAAAGTCGTTTGTTCACCATCACTAATTAAGCCCCAAAGTCCCAGTAATATGGTGTGGTCAGTTTGCTCAGGCATGGCTTATTTGACCTAGAATAGCTTAAAATAGCCTAATTGGTCTGACTGGTTTTGTTATATCTATGTTTTGATCATTTCAGTGCTTGATTATACACCTCACACATACATTTTAATGGAATTGTAACATACAAGAGCATTTTTGTTAGCTTCCATGCAATAGTATCCAGATGACCAAGTGCACGGTCAGCTTATCCTTCAAACCATGGCTATTATTTGATCAATTTAAAAAAAATCAAGTTAAAAGTGTACACGCATTATGGTTTCCAACCTAGAAAATACACTTGAATATCTACGTAATATGACTTTTGCGTAAATATTGATGCATTTTACAGTCCATTCCTAGCTTTGGCTACAAAATGGCTGACATCAGCCCGACCGAGTCACAATCCTCACATATTTCTCACACACAAGTTCCGTTCCGTTTTTTTTTTTTTGTCTTTCATTGGTAAGTTTTTGTCGTGTTTCGCCTTAGTTAAGCCTAGTCTATGAATCTACATTATAATACCGAGTTTGTTTCTTGCTCTCGCTCTTGCTCCGTGCTTCCACTTGGTTTCTTTTGTTTTTACCATACTACAATTTTGGGATAAAGTGCTACTTGTGTTACATACACAACTGATTTTGCTTACGGAACAGAATCCTAGAGTAAAGCATGTGCAAAACACCAAGGATGTGAGCTCCAAACTCCAGTTAGCTTAGTGAATCCAATAAGACACTACGAGCAGAGCTGGATCAGCATGAGTTAAAGCTTTTATGACCTTTGGATCTGTGGAAATTCAGGAAAGTATGTAAGCTCTACCGAGTAATGTTTCATCCACCAACTTGGTGGCAAGAACCTTCCTTATGGGGGTTGTTATATAATTGGTGGTTCTAGTGGCCTGTTGCCTTCTATATTAGCTGTTTATCCCACTTCAATTTCTCACTCTCAGGGATTCTGCATTGCTGAACCTATCTTGTCTGCTCTGAAATCTTTAACGGAGCAATCTCACATACGGGATTGTCCTTTAAAAAGCTTAGCAGGAGCAGAGTGGCTGGCTTATCGAGCTAAACGTGTCTCAACACAAAAACTAAACAAGTTTGCAATTCATATGAGGAAAGCCAAGATTTCACTGGATGATCTGAAAATATTGGGGATTTTTTTTTTTTTTTTATTACAGTAGCCTTTTCTTTTATTGTTTATTTTTCTTAGAGCAAGGGACTAAGCAAACTGAAATCCAGGCATCTTCATTGAAGCGCAGACACTGAGTCATGTGTATAAGTGGAGGCGTCTGGTCCTCCTCTTAATGAATTTCACTGGAGATAAGGGACGATGGAGACAGTACAGTTCATCACTTTATGAAGTGCTGTAATCAGGTGTAATTTCTCTCACATGATTGCTGAGCTATGTACATTCTCAGGCGTCCATGCTGTTCTAGCTGAAGATGCTTTTTTCTTCCTTGCTATATAGGATAAAAATGGTGGATCTAAGTCAAGGGTCATAAGTATTTTCACATCTTTAATAGCCATTGAAGCAAACTAATACACACACACACACATATATATACCTAACACACACACACACACACACACACACACACACACACACACATATATATATATATATATATATATATATATATATATATATATATATATATATACTGGATCAATATATATATTTATTGATCCAGTTTGCTTCCTTGTGGTCTCATTGATGATTTTGGGTGTGGTTTTTTAACTCGATTTGCATATACACATTCACGTAACTTTAAACTGATTTAGTTTTGAGCGTTATGGATGGGTTGTGTTCAGTATTTCTTGTTTTGTGTCGGGATAAGGCTTTTGTCTTGTGAAAAGTTTTGAAAGATCAAGTGTTTCATGAAAGTTTCAGTTTATGGAACCGTTAAGTTGTAATGATAATGTTTAGGTAATGTTGACTTTTTACAGTGTTGATGTGAACTTTATGTAGTTCATTTTCAAAGTTGTTCAAAATGTACTTATAAAACAAGAAAATTGCTAGATAACTGTATTACATTTTCACTAGAATAATCCTTGGTGCCATGTAAACCTTGCTTAAAATATACTTGGTTAAATTTACTAAGATTTTATTTGGTGTGGAATTTGTTACCGCAATTTTTTTTCTTGAGTAACTTCATCCCAATATTTTTTTTTCTTCTTCAGTGTACGACCTGCATTATGTAGCACGAGATGACAAATTGACATGAACATTGATGGTTTTGTTTTTCTACATTCACTTGATTGGCTTTAAACTTTAAAGCTAACAAAAGATAAATAACTGGATTGGACTGACATATTTCATACTGTTTTCGGCTAGACGAGAGAAGAAGAGACTTTCAAGATAGGCATGAATACAAATGTGAGAAACATTAATTATATGTTATAACAATTTATACCTAAATTATATCTGCATTCACTTAAAATGTCTGCACAGATTTTAAGTTATTCCTAACAGTATTTGATTCCTGACTGGCTCTGACATGCCTTGCAGAATTCCTTCAGTCATTCAATAAGTCTTGCTGAATGTCTAGGGGTCCGCATTGGGTTTTTGAGTGGCTCTGTCAATGATTCACAGAAAAGATAGTACACTGCCACTACAGATCTGATGGAGCATAGGAACAGCTGATTTACACTGATCAATTCAATGTCAGCAGTCCTGCACTTAAAAAAATACATCATGTCTATCAGCTCAAAGATGACAGAGGAAGATACAAGCAGAGACTTGGACAGTGCTTACAGTTATTATTTTTCTATCAATGTGATTCAGGTTTAGATGGTGGAGGATGCTGGTGCTATTCCCACCACCCCACCCCGTCGCTGTAGCTCTGCTTTGTCTCATTTAATTGTCACGCATCTTTATCATGTTGCATCTAAAATAAAGTTCAAAGCGTGTACAGACACTAAAACATATTGTCGGACCATCTGTTCTTTGTCTGAACCAAACAACCCTCTTATGTTGACAATGACTATGCAAGTATCTCATAAGGTCGATTTATTTATGGTAAATAAAAACATATCCTAACAATCTGTGCTTAATAAAATCATCATTTAAATCTTAGCAGAAATGTACATGAACAGTTCCTTCAAGCTGAACATTTGTCTCTCTGTTTGGTTGGAAATAAGCCGTGAGGCATGAATACAAATGTTCAAAACAGCAGCTGCTGAAGTCTAGTTGGGTTGTTTTGTTATTCCCGCTCATAATATTCAAATTGAGAACAATTTTTCCATTTCTGTTTCATTTCTAAAGGTATGCGCATTTTCTGTCTCTCTGTATGTGTAAGTAACACAGGCAAGGGTCAGAGCAGAAATGCACAAATACAATTGTCAAGACATTGCAATTAAACACAGGAACAACAGGATATAATAAGCAAACTAATTAAGGGCTAACACACAACAGGTGAACACCATGGTGATAATAAACCAATGACAGGGTGGATTGAAGACACGACTAGATCCCAAACATGGCAGAAAAAAAAAAAAAAACTATAAACAAAACATCAACCAAAGTAACATGTCAAAAGAAACAAAAGCAAAAAATATGTGAATCCAAAACAAAACATCATGACCATGGGGTGTGTGTGTGTGTGTGTGTGGGGGGGGGGGGGGGGATTTTGTCCAACTTCACAGATGCAGAGACACCTGTAAAAGTTTGGGCAGAAGTGCAACTTTAGACTGGAGGGAATGATTCTCAACAAGGTGAGAGTTTTTTTTAAAATTTATTTACAGAGTATGTCTGGCCTTCATGCACATCTACAGCTGTCTGAAGTACCGAGTTATCAATACCGACTAGACCAGAAAGAAACAGAGAAACGGTGAAAGCGAGTTTAATACACTAAAAAATGTCAACGTAATACATTTCACTTTTCAAGTGTAGAAAATGTTAAATTTTAAATAGCATTAAATAGTGAATATCAGGACTATATTAGAAGGAGGTTAATGACTCAATAGTGCCAGCCTCGGTGAAGAGATCTGTGGGGATATGGTATACAAAGAGCTCTCCTTGAGACCCCTATGAATAACATAAAAAGACTCAGCAATCCGTGTATGGATTATGGTTACTAGGACCCACCCTGAGAGCCAAGCCTGAGGGTGATGTCTGGTGACCAGGCCACCCATGTAACCCTATTGGGCTCAATCCAAAATTTTGAAGCACCTGGTTGTCTCACCAGCTGTACAATGAAGGAGTCCAAGCACCTTACAAGGATGCCCCCTAGTCGGCTCCTGCTAGAGCGATCCCTGGTGGTGAACTGGGATCAGACCCAAAGCCCACTGCAGAGATTAAATCTCAAAGTTGGCTTCCTCAAAAGGAGAACCTTGAATCTATGAAGGAAATTGAGTTAATGCCTCAAGTCAGTGTTATCATGTTTTATTTACCTTCATTCATTAACCGACTATGGACTGGCCTACCTCACGCCCAGACTTCCTGGTATAGAGTTCCCCAAATCCATACGACCCTGACCAGGATAAAATACAAACTTTATCAACACTAACCTTATCACTGTAAATGTATGTATCGTTGTATCCACATCTCTGTTTTGGAGCCTTGTCTTCAGTAATAATAAGATATTTAGTAAGCTTTTCCCTTTGTGAGAGAAATGAAGAGCATAATGAGTATGAAGGGAATAATTGGTCCATATGGAACGCAGGTAGTTTATTTTGAAAGGTTCACATACAGCAAAGAAAACATTTTAATATTCCTCAGAGGTTTTTCATCATTATATGTGATTGGAAACTAGATCATTTTGGTTATGTGATGCTACGCCATTTCACTAAAAAAAAAAATCTCTCCACTGTTGAACTTCTGAACTCTTTTTAAATCAAAAGGCTTTAAAACCTAAAGCACACATGGAAAGATTAATTCAGCTAATCATATAGAGTAAATTGGCTATTCAGAAGGCTTAACAAAACAAATTGAATGTACAGATGGGGTGTAATAAGAGCATTAGTCTTAGTGCAAGCACACTCCAGAGGCGGTTACACAGTTTCTCGCTGTTCATTCCAAATGAGAGAGTTTATAGGGTTAGCTTGTTGCTAACGTATTTTATTGGGAACAAGCTTTGGCCAGGCACACTAGCTTTGAGATTAAGGTGACTATAAGGATTTGATGAATCAAGACCTCTGGAAGCTGACCATCTACCAAAGTGGTATTGAGGTTTGATTAGGCTTTTCCTGAATAATCTGAGAGCCTCTATAATTCCAGGGCAGATTTCGTTAGTACCCGCATATTGCTTTGAAATCGTGGCCTAAAAAATCCAAGACATCCGCTAATCCCTCTACACCTGCTGAACAATTCAGTCACTTCACACCAGAAGGGGATTTTGGCTAATCAATGACACTGTGGTTTATTGGAAATACATTTTAGTGCTGTGATGGACATGATGTAGTCATGTAGTCTCTGTTTCTCTTGTAACCTATATTTTTACTCTCCTGAATGTGCTTATCCTCTGTCAGGAAAACAAAAAACCTGCAGATGCTGATCTTTTTCAGGCAGACTTGCCAAATTATGCACTGTATAAATGCTTCGTAAATTGAAGTGACCTAGCAGGGATGTCTGGGAGTAACTTTACTCTTCATATCACGTTTGTCTGCAGTAATATTACTGTACATTGTGTTGTACATTTGCTGTACATTTACAAAAATGCTAATTTATATGCTAATTTACCAGAGCCTTAGTAATTCACAGATCCAGGGTCCTTGCAGCTTGGGTAACTGTCTGTGAGGAGTTTTGCATGTTCTACACATGTCTTCATGGGTTTTCTCTGGGTTATCTGCTTTCTCTTCACCTCCAATAACATGCTGGTATGTGGATTGGTGAATCTGACAAGGATAAAGTGGCTACTGAAGATGTAAATTGCTTCATTAAGAGATAATCAAGACAAGGGCTAAATACATTTTTCGGTGCTTGTTGAAGAAATATGAATCTGATGATATTGAGGATATCTGAAGTACACTATATGGCCAAAAGTATATGGACCAGTTGCACTTACTATATGTCCTTGTTGAACATCCTATTATAGATGTAGTCCCGCTTTGCTGTTATGATCATCTCTATGCTTCTGGGAAAGCTTTCCACTGGATTTTGGACTGATTTGTCAGCATTCCAGTTCATCCCAAAGGTGTTCAGAGACGTAGAGGTCAGGGTTCTGTTCAAGCCACTGAATTCTTCCACTCCAGCCTTGGCAAACCTTCATGGTACTCACTTTGTGCACATGGACATTGTCATGCTTGAGGATGCTTTTGCTTTGGTACCATCACAGACCATTTTTAGAAATATTCGTACATAGTGCCAGCTTGAAAAAAGAAAATAGAGTGAAAGCCAAAATACAGTAGTTGAACATTCCTTTTTGTCATATTTACAGTGGCAGCAATTTGTGGCTTAACATGTGAAAAAAAAATAAAAATAGTGCAGTTGTATGCATTGAATTTCATCACAAAACTACTGGGTCATATAATTTTACGCCAGTCACTGCATTCCTGTTAAAGATTTGAGAAATCACCCAGAAACAGCCTTTTATCTTTCGACTTCTAGAATTTGGAGCGAAGTGTCACTGTGTATTGATTTCGTAAAATGGTTCTGTCAACAGACTGTAATAGAACCAAAGAAATGAAGGATCCTCAGCAGGAAACAAGCAAACATCAATGTGCTCAGTTTGGCTAGTGTCGAGTATGTGACACTATCTATAGCCTGAGGGAAAGATGTCTTCTTGGTCTGTATTAAGATGACAACGATTTCCTCAGGATATTTTGTGTACTGATATCAGATATACTGCTAATATCAGAGTGTTGTCCTTTTGCTACATATGGTGGAACACAGAGATTGAGACTTACAGGGATGTCAAACAGTGCCATATATGGCTTTTCAAGTGTAAATAATACACCCTGAATTCCCAGAACAGGGTTGACATTGGATTGCATGACTGCTTTTGCAAGGACATACTGTATGTAAGGAATCAGATTACAATTCTGACTCTGGACGCAGTATCGGCTAAAGTGAGGAGGAGTAGTAAGTTCAGCACCACTGTTTGACAGTTTTATGTAACCACAATGTGTCATGGAGGGCACAGTGGCTTAGTGCTTAGCAGGTTTGCCTCGCACCTTTGAGGTTGGGGTTTTGAATCCTGCCTCCGCCCTGTGTGAGCGGTTTTTGCATGTTCTTTCTATGCTTCGTGGGTTTCCTCCGGGTACTCCAGTTTCCTCCCCCAGTCCAAAGACATGCTTTGTAGGCTGATTGGCATTTCCAAATTGTAAATGGTGTGTGCGATTGTGTCCTGCAACAGGTTGGCACGCCATCCAAGGCATCCCCCGCCTTGTGCCCCGAGTTCCCTGGGAAGCTCAAGGCTCCCCCGTGCCTCTCTGTAGGATAAGTGGTACGGAAAACGGATGGATGGATGGATGGATGAATGGATGGACAATGTGTCACAATATTTTTATGGTGTTCTAGATACTATTGAAAAACCCAATCCTGTACACCTCTACTCAAGACTAATCTGGCAACCACAGTGGAGTAAATCAACTTAACTTTCCCCATGTAAATATTAACATCATTTTTATATTCACAAACAGTACGGCTCAAGATTAGGGTAATGATTTGTAATTTACCAAGCTGCTTGGTACTCCAACAAGGTCTTCACTTAAGACTTTGGCCTTTTTTTTTGTTTGTTTGTTTTAGAGTACAGACCATTGGAGATTACAGAGATGGACAGATGGGCATGGGATAGGTTGGACACAGAAAGACAAGAACCGGTTCATTCTTGTCACACAGTCTGACATGATTAGCACATCAGTCTGCCTTAAAGTCCTGTGTCTCGGTCTGTTTAGAAAGAAAATCTCAAGTACTCTTTTTGATGAATTCATTCAGACATGGCCTACTGATTGACAGATGCTCCCCTTCTATCCTGCCTCCCTGTCTGATATCTGGCAGCCTCTCTCCTCCTCATGTTTTGCTGTCCTTCAATCTTCTTTCTTGGCTTCTGTTCTCTTGCTTGTCTGATATTTCTGGCTCTCCTCTTACTCTAGCTTCCTTTTCAGTCTCTCCCTCAGGGTCTGGTCCAGCTGTCTGTCTCCATCCTATGTAGCAAGGTATCCTTAGACTATTTCTACTAGCATGTGGACTAGCATTTTTGATAGAGACTGCAATGCATGCTGGTTAGTTGCTCTGATGAGGACATCTGCCAAATCCTGTAAATGTACATATACATCTTAAAAATGACCTCATGGCAAACTGTCTCACTAGCTAGGGAGATCATTAACAACTCAAGGCAACTGTCCTGTGCAGATGGTCAACCACACTTAGAATGGACTTTTACTTGTCTGGCTTATTAGCATAATCCACACTGCAACAAAATTCATTCTATTGTTAAAAATTCAATCCAATGTTAATAAATAAACTCTTGGGTACACACTTGAACCCTGTGGGGATCCGACCGACATGTAGCTCATTACTGCAGCCGTCAAAATCTCCCTCATGAATGCGTAACCTAATGTGATTTATAAATGTCAAAGCAAGTACTGATCCCAGTTATTGTGTTGTATTTCAGAAATCCAGATTGCACAATTAGTGGTGTGACAGGAAAACATTCAGGACACTGATACTGCCATTTAAATCGTCATGACTGTCAGTAGTGTAGGTGTACATGCATGTTTTTAACTTTTGATTCAGAGCACCGGTTAATAAAAAGGAAAGACGAGTCGAATTCGCCGCCACTGGCGTTGACAGGGATGCTTCTTTCACAAATCTGGGCCTTTCTCTTGCTAATTTCTGTGCCTGAAATACCCTTAAAATGTACTTCAAACATTAAGGAGACTTTTGAAGAAAACCTTTTTCAGATATTTGACCTTGCAGTGACCTTGACCCTGTTTTGTATCAATTCCAAAAATCTAATCGGTTCATCTCCTGTTTACAATAATAATTCCGTAGAAATATTACAAACGTTCAACCACTCGTTCTTGAGATATCGTGCTAACGAAAATCTCGGATGACCTGATGAATGGGTGCCTGATTATAAACTCAACTGATTAGGCTTATACACATTTCATCATGGAACGTAAAAAAACAAACAAAAAAAAACAAAACTAGGAATTTGTCTGTTTCCCCAGAACCAAGTAATTTTGTGCAAATATATTATGGGCAGGTGCAAAAAAAACCCCCCAAAAATTATAACTGTGCAGGTGGAATAAAAAAAAAAGTCAAGTCGAGACCATTTACGAAATCGAGTGATGTAGCTGAGGTTGAGCAACTGTCAGAGCAGTCACTGAAGGCATTTCTACTTCTGTTTTTCTTTTTTCTTTTTCAGTTTAGGCCACAGCCACTTAAGTTATAAATTGTAATACAAGACTACCATACAGATATTCGGACACTAAAAATGCAGATTTTTAGAAGAACTGCAATATATTACATAGTGTAAATGCAGCTATTTCTATTGAAAGAATGGAGAATGACTGAATTTATCGTCACGTTGGAAACATGTATTGGCTTCTTTGTATTGATGACTCATGGTGACTTAGTTTATTAAAACAACTCTCATCATTGCTTTATATACACTCACAACAATAACAACAACAACAATAATAATGGCAGCACTTGGCATAGTAGATCCTTAAAATTACCATGGAAACATGCTTTACAAGATGTGATATTATATGGTCACAAAATCAGAGATCTGTTTTTTTTTTTTTTTTTTTAAACATTTTTTATTTCTGCCACAAACTAGCTTAATTAATGAGTGCTGAACTCACAGTGATGTGCGATAGTTGAGGCAATTATACGAATCTGTAAAATGAAATGAATCCATGATTATGATAAGAAATGATTCACAGTAACTCAAAAGCATGATAAGAGAGAATTACCAGGGATGACACAAAAAACACACGCATCTTCGTAGGACGTTTTGGATTAAATTAACTAGGCGTCGCTAATTGACATTTCTCCACCTACCTTTTTGAAAAGGGAGTACTCATATTTCTGTCATTATGGACACATTGGGTCCCCGTAAAGCATTAAAAACATGGCCACACACACACACACACACACACACACACACACACACACACACACACACACACACACACACACACACACACACAGAGAGAGAGAGCTGCTCTGGTAGGCAAGATAAACACAAAGTATCCTCATTACTGAGTGTTGCAGTAAATATGCTGCTGGGAAACAAAATCACTTCCTGACTTCACACTGACAGAGCATGTGCAATCATTAATAAGAGGCAATTATGCAAATCTGTAATGGAAACAGCACATACTCGTGATGGGAAATGATTCCCAAGCGTCTCGAAACTTGATAGAAGAATGATTGTAGATGCACATACACTTACCAAGCTAATAGATTGATGTATGCGTTTGCAAAGATTTCAAGAAGCCCATCGATTGTTCCATTCCATCATATCTACCCAGGGCATTACACCTGCACACCAGCAGAGGTCCCTGTCCCCTGAATATTAACTTCTTTCTTCTACACTCATCATAATTAATTCCTGTTTACAGACTATATAATGAAAAAAAGAACAATCACGTTGTGAAGTCTTGCCAACATCTCCGTTTTAATGCCTTATATCTATTGAATGATGTTTCTGTGTCCTTCACCGTCGTTACGACTACTCTTTGGATTTGCCGTTTGTCTGAATTGATAATGATTTGCTGTGTTTGCTGGGTGGCAGATACATGTATTCAAAATCAGCTTTGAACTAAGAAGGAGTTCAGAATTTTGCTCAAGTACCCAACTATAGTGCAAAACATTGGCTCCCTGGTGGTCTAACTGAGAGCTTTAACCGCTGTGATGTACTACAGGTGGGTTGCCCAATGGTGTGTGGTCTGTTTTCTCTGTCCCGGTCGACATTCAAGTTTTAGCTTTAGAGTACACAAGTGCAGCACTTAAGAGAGTCGTGTAAAACCCAAGAGTCTCCTCAGGCTGTTGTTGTGGTGAAGACGGAGGAGACAGAAAGACACAGATGGCAAACAGGACACACGGTTGAGGTGCAGTGGGAGCGGTACATCATCAAATTTTATTGCTAACCTGCAAGCACACACTTATAGATCAACACAGTCGTAGATTGTTAACACAATTCGGTGTGGTGTTCACTGGTTGCTTGAGGGTTGGATTGAAGATCAGAAAATTAGGTTGAATTTAGAACTGTGGAAAATTCATCTAACCTTCAGATTAACAACCTAACAGGAAGGTAAATGATTTGATGGAAGATGTGTAATTAGATGCCAGCTCATCAAGTCATGTTTTGATAGCCTATACTTACAAACAAGTACATTTTTTAAGAAGGAAAAATGATCTATAGATCAGGGGTCGTCAACAGCTGGATTGCGGTCGTGTTGTAGGACCAGCAAAGTTTAGACTTTGGTTTTCTAATCATGATCCAGTAGCAGATCCTCTGTCATGCTTTATCCAATCATGTGAATTTATGAAAACTAATAAACTGAAGGCAGCTCATCAGACAAGAGATCAGCAACACTACTATAGCTATTATGTCAGGAAGGGACATTTTCATTTTCTTTACACTATTTCTTCTGATTAGCAATAAAAATATATATTGACACAAAAGACAAAAAATTATTTCTAATCATGGTGATTAGTGTTTAAGCATTAAAAACGTTACTATTGTAAACACACAGTCATGTTAATTGTTTATCTCTACCTTTCTAAATGAACCTTTAGTTTAATATAGACAAGACTATAGATAGTCTTTTCTTTGCTAAATCTGCTACCATCTCTTTTCTCTCTTGCTTTAATTCTTTTGTACACAGCTTTAGTCTCGCAAGCTAGACTTCTACTTGTCACTAGACAGTCTGGTGGTACTTTTTGTTAATAAACACAGCTGAGAGCCACCTAGTCTCAGAGGAAGAGGCTATTTGTGTACACCTTTGCCTCTCAACTGTTTATTTTCATCCTCATGCTTCTGCCTACACAGAAAACACATTGCTAGCTACCAGGCTACTTTTAAAGTTGTATGTTCGTCCTGTAAATAATTCCTCAGAGATCCCAAGTTCAGCACTTTGAAATTAATTCAATTCAGTTCTTTTTGTTGAGTGCTTTAGGTAGACTTCTGTAGAATTATATCCATAATGAGCGAGCCAGAGGCTAGAGACTCAAAATCCACCCTTCCCTGTCTAATCCCAATGCCAGTAAGACAATACTCATTATAGTATGCACCTTATACTCATCAGGTTCTTCTTATCCTCACATCACTTCTTTAGTGTTTGATGTCAGTTAGGTTATCAAGAATAGAATATTCTAGAATATACAGTAATATATGTCAATTAGAATATAACCAGCGTGGGCATTTTGCAATTACAGCTGCTCTGCGATTACACCTTAATATGTTGGAAATAACCTGTGTGGTGCATCAGACAAACAATAGCATGCATGTATACTGTGTACACTGCTTTATGGGAAAATGTCACTCATTTGAACCCGAGCCAAGTACATTGTTAGAGCTGATTGGGCGTTTGAGCGGTTTGAGCTGTACAACAATTAGTCAGGCTTTGGACAATTGGGCTGTAGCAATTATTTTCTTTCATATGGATCAGGTATGTAAAAATTGATGCGAACAAGGCAGCGTTTATGCATACGGGCCTGTAGCGGTTTGTGAAATCAGGAGAACATATCTTTATGTTTATCATTCAGCTTTCTGCAATTTTATTTTTGACGGCATATCGAACAGAATTCAAAATCAACACGTGATGTAAAACATTCACTGTTTCGGGTCGCTCATGCTCCTAATCTGCGTCACTAGAACACACGCAGGGTGTTATGTAGCGATCAGTATAATTATGTCCAGATGAAATGACTCATTAATTAACCCCACACTCATTCCCTGAACTCCCTCCATCCTTGCCGCCTTCACAAAAACCACCAGTTCCTCCTGGTTATCCAGTTTTTTCCCATCTCCCAAAACATACAGAGTGCCCCGAGATTGACTGGCAACTCATCCAGATTGTATTCCAACCTCGTACCGAGTGTTTCCAGGATAGAGTCTGGATCCTGGCCCTTACTCTTCTATTAACAATCACACGAAATCCTGGTTTCATTCTTAAATGTTGTAATGTCTTGGCATTTTGATTGCATTTACATTACATTTACATTTATTCATTTAGTGGACGCTTTTATCCAAAGCGACTTACAAATGAGAAAATACATGCAAAGCGATATATCAAGCAGAGAACAATGAAAGTAGTGCTACAATACAAGATCTTTTAATTGAGTTCCAGAAGAAGCAAAGTGCACAGAGAAATTTTTTTATTTTTTTATTTACTTATTATTTTTTTTATGGGTTATTTAGGTGTTCATGGAAGAGGTGGGTCTTTAGCTGTTTTTTGAAGATAGTGAAAGATTCTGCGGTGTAGATTGAGGTTGGAAGTTCATTCCACCACTGAGGAACAGTTAGTTTGAAGCTTCTTGAAAGGGATCTTGAGCCACGCTGAGTAGTTACTACTAAGTGTCGGTCGTTGATTGATCGTAGATTGCACCATCCAAATGTTCTCGTTGTCTCTTTTAAAGTGTTTAACAGAACTAAATCAAGGTGAATGGACTTCAAGTCTCCAACTCCAAACCAGTTCAATTCTGTTATCTTGCTATCTATGAACTCAACGTTTCAGTCATAACAATATTTTTTAAATTTTTTTCCCCTGGAGGTTTTAAAAGGTATGTCCATGTGCATGTTTCTGTCTGTACAACACCCTTTTGCTTAATGGGATATCTTCAGATATTTTTCCCATTACTAATTACTCATCGGGATGGGGAAAAGTGTTAGTGAATATCACTATATGGTGCAGGTGACTCTGGGTCAAAGTCTGTCCGTGTACACCCAGTCTGCCTATTAAGGTGCAAATGAAAGGTGTTGGAGCTGCTGCTTAACACCGTGCAGACTGTAATTACAAACTGACTCTAATAATACGACACATGGCCTCTTGCCAAGCGCATTTGGTAACTGCATTTTAAACATCTACAGCTCCGGTTGTTGACCCAGAGCTGGTGAAGAGCTGGTGAAGAGCTGGTGAAGACATTTCAACTTGTCAGTTTGTTTGTAATCATGTGTACATACAATTACTTTTCAGTGCGTAATGAAGAAAGCTCAGGAGATGTAGAGGAGGATTATTTTCCGAGACAGAATCCAAAATCAGAGGCGAAAGTACAGACATTCACGTACAGGACACGATCTCACTCAGCCGTTAAGTATTTTCCTTTAACAGCAGTTCGATTCCTTACTTATTACCGAAACACCTTTGGCATGAGATGCTAAGTACTGGAACAAGAATAGATATGTTCTGTCGATTCTGTCTTTTATGTTCTGTCGATTCTGTCTCTTCTGACAGTTTATTAATGTCTCATTAGAAATGCTATCTATACAGTACATACATGGACGTGATTTTAATCAGGAATTTGTCCCGTGCTATACACTACTTATTATTTTTCCATTTAATCTCCATGAAGATATATATGGTGGCTCTTTCTGTCTGTACTGGATGTATTGATGTCTGTATGTGTTCAGGCCATGCCACTAAAACATCAGTCCTACTGAGCCTGACAGATGTGTCCTGACTTTCATCTGCCAGGCTCGTTGTACGGGAGACTGAGCCCCACTGTTTGCCTTTCAATGCTTTCAGTAATGTGCCCTTCAATTAATTGCCTTCACTAATGTGTTTGACAGACAAATGAACTTTACACAGCAGTGGTTACATAACCAGCCAAACAGCATGCAGTGCATTAACATCACTTGTGCATGTGAAACTCTTCATTTAGAAATACGGATCTGAGTTGGCTCATCTGCTTTATTTGATCCTGAGCTCAGGATCTGTATAGTGTCTCCCATCTTCTCCCTCTGTCCGTGTGGGTTTCCTGAGGGTTTCCTTCAATCTCCCAGGTGGATTGTTGACTCTAAATTGCTGCTAAGTGTGAATATGTGTGTGCATTGTGCCTTGGGATGGTTTGGTGTCCTATCCAGGGAGTATTCAAACTTTCAGGGATTTTTCCCAGGATAGGCTTGGGATTCATCATGACCCTGACCAAGATAAAGCTCTTAATGAAGAGAAGTGAATGAACAAATGTTCGTATGCACTACTGTTGTATACGTATCAGAAAACATTAACATAAGCAACTTCATGCAGGGATAAAAAACAAAACAAAAAAAGTATTATGTTTGAATTTATATACGAAGCTAAAATCCAGTTTAATTGAGCTAAGTGATACTCCAGTGATAATTAGTGTCTGATGTTTAAGTAAACACATGTTTGTTGTAGTCCCAGCATTTGGAAGCCCTGACACTTCTGCACTACAGTATATACTGTACACTTATATGTAGGCGTGCGCACAGAAATATTTAGAACATCTATAGCCTCTATAGACTGTTATAATTTCAAACGATTGATTTCTTGCATCGAGAATTCTCGATATGATTCGTATCTTCATATCAAGTTGCGTCATGTAATAATCTGTGGAACTAAATCAGCTAATATTCTGCGGTTTGATTTGTCTCAACCCAATTACTCGGGTTTGCTACTGAAGTTTCACTTCTCTGTCTGCTCTCTTGACAGAACTCTCAAATCATAACACACCCTTAGGGTTTGTTTCAGTTCAGTGAAATAATGTATGAGTCGGGAAACTTTGGAGAATGTGTCTGAAGAGGCAGCCATTATGGCAATGAAAGCACACATTCAGTAATGCTTTGTTGCTTTGTTGGAGTACTGGTCTTAATGGGAGCTTTGTTGTTTTTCAAGGAAGCTCATGAATTAACTATCATATGGTGCGGCGCTTACTGAGAGCGGATGTGTATTTAATGACGGTTAGAGCGTAACAGCTACTGTAACTGCCATTAGAAATAAACCTCACCTTCCTCTGATGTGTATCGAAGAAACCTAAACGGTGTATGTACTGTTTTCATTCAGTACGTTTACATGGACAACAATAATCCGATATTAACCCGATTAAGACGATACTCTGATCAAGAAACTAGCATGTAAACAGAGATTATTGATGACCTTAATCCGATTAAAGACATACTCGAAGTAAACACAAATTGAATTAAGACGTGTGGAGTACTCCTGTTTTAGTCGCATTATCGACACATATTACAGATGTGTCGATGTACACACCTTAATCACATTATTAACGTCTTGTGAGAGTTTTCACCGCATTTAGCGACAGGGCATGTGCACACACGGCTGTTTGACGGCAAACAAGAGAGCATGGCTGCGTCCCAAACCGCATACTTGCCTACTATATAGTAGGTGAAATACATGAAAATCTCGGCTACTATATAGACGGTAAGTACACGGTTTGGGACGCAGCCCAATGTTCAAGCACTTGTCTATTTGCATGCACAGCATGACAAATAATTAACCGCACTTGAAGCGTTTGTAAAATTAAAAATAAAAACACTCAAAACTGTATATGGTCCCATAACGAAGACCAACTGTATGTCGATACCTGATATTCTGGAGGGAACATCGGATGGCGTGTCGCGGTGACGTAATGACGTGTGGCGTTAATCGATCTACATTCTATAACATGTAAAACCTGAACATGAAAGGAATATTCTAAAAGCAATTCATGTAAAACCTTAATCACAATATTGTCTAATTCAGAATAAGGTCACATTGTCACCTCCTAAACTCAAGGGTTGAACCAGCCTTGTGTTAAATCTATTTGCCAATTTGTACAATTGTCAGACCTACCAGCACTGATATATTCACTCACCATCCACATTAGCAGGTCCAGAGCTTCAGATAATGTTCACATCAAACTTCAGAATGAAGAAAAATGTGATCTCTGTGATTCTGACTGTGATATTGTTGGTGCCAGATGGGCTTGATTAAGTATTTCTTAAACAGCTGATGTGTGAGTTTCACATATACCAGTCTGTAGATGTTACACAGAATGGCGTTGCTGGTGGAGACACTTTCTTGATGAGAGAGGTCAGATGAGAATGGCCAACCGTTCTCTTCAACTGTGGTTAGCGGGACAGGATTTCAAACAAGTTGGTTACTGCTCAACCTTGAGGGACATGGGCTACTATATGCCGATCAGCCATATCATTAAATCCACTGACATTGATTATCTCGTTACAGTGGCACCTCTCAAGGGATGGGATATATTAGGCAGCAAGTGAACAGTCAGTTGTTGAAGTTGATGTGTTGGAAGCAGGAAGTATAAGTATAAGGATCTGAGTGTCTTTGATAAGGGCTAAATTGTGATGGCTAGTCGACTGGGTCAGAGCATCTCCAAAATGAGAGGTATTTTGGGGTGTTCCTTGTATTCAGTTGTTATTGCCTTCCAAAACAGGTCCAAGAAAGGAAGACTGGTGAACTGGCAACAGGGCACCCAAGGCTCATCGATGCACGTGGCGAGCGAAGGCTAATCTGTCTGAAAATAAAATGGTAAATAAATTGTAAATAAAAATTGTTTTCTTTGCTCGTCTGCACTGGTCAGCGCAAATGTGTTCAAGCAATTTGAGAAGCAGATCAACAGTGAAAAATATCTGCCCTGGTTTATATGAGGGACACTAGACAAACAAATTGTAAGACTTCCTTCATCTGTTCAGTAGAAGTAAGCATGGTTTGATCCTGGTTTTCCATAACTACTCTTTATTTCTTTTTGGGATTGGCAAGTCGGAAATGTTCTTGCAAGAAGAAATAAAAAAAATTCCAGATTGGTGAAGACTCACATTATGCACTATTTCGGTGTGTTGGAAGTAAAGAGGCTAAAATTCAGGCATATGACATCCTGTTTTTCTTTCTACATGCTCTGTCTTGCAGTTTGGCTTGGGCTGGAACACGTGTTAGTGAGCTGCGAGCTTTCAATTTCCACACCGAGTTAATGCTTATTTATTCTGGTGATAAGAAAAAGATTCCTGTTAAAATTGAGAAAATGTAAAAATCGCTTGCAGTGGCGTGTTAAAGGTTATATATGTTATAGCAACATTATGATATGAGTATGAACCAATAGTTGGTGTAGCAATTTGGTGGTTTTATTTAAATTCAATGTGAACAAACCTAATCACTTATAAAGCCATTATAACACAAGCCAGATTTAAAAGATTTTAAAGGTCTTCCCACCTCTGGGCTTGGGGGTTCAAATCTCACCTCTGTCCACTGTGCGTAGAGTCTGAATGTTCTCCCTGTGCTTCAGGGGTTTCCTCTGGGTACTCTGGTTTCCTCCACCGTCCAAAGGCATGCGTTATAGGCTGATTGGCATCTAAATTGTCTGTATTGTGTGAATGTGCGTGCAATGGTGCCCTACAAATGGGCTGGCCCCCCCATCCAGTGTGTCCCCTGCCTTGCACCCCGGGTTCCATGGGATAGGCTCCACGCTCCCCATCAACCCTGTGTGTAATAGGCGGTGCCTCCAACCCCCATTTGACACTACACACTTTACTTTAACCCTCATTGTTAGTACTGGAAAAATAACCTTAAAATGTTTTTGTTTGTTTGTTTGCAAAGCACAGAATTCTGTATTAGGATGATCAGGATGCCAAAGACCTGAGATAGGTGTGTATATATAGGGCTGCTGTTTGATGTTGCAGGCATTAATCTGTCAGAAAGCATTACATAATCCTAATACTCTCACTGAACACTCAGATTGGACTTCTTCTGCTCTCACTGGCTAGAAGAGACACTTAACTGTTATCTATGACTATTCGGTCTGTCACATATCAAGTACACCAAAGTGATCCTTATGCAAGTGCAATCATGATAGTTTTTCAGTTTTGGGTCAGCTCCCTGTAATATACAGTAATTTATTGAGGCCATACTGTTATAGGAGAGGGTCTATGGGTTGTAATTTCATACTCCTACCAGAACACGGTTGATAAGGTGCCTTAAATAACTGATCTGTCAAAAGCTGGGAAGATCAGAGATGGATTTGGGTTTGTAGAGCACATGGTTGTTGTCTCTGCCTTGGGCCATTTTTGTCAAGTTAAGTGAGTCCTCCACTTAGTTACCGTTCTTTCTACGTCCTCATGTTTTCACCAGGTTCACCAGGGTGCTTCCTTTGAGAGGCTAGACTGCATTAAAGTTGCAATGAGGGTTTGTAGCACATCTTGATAGTGCACCTTCTTGACAATAATGATGAACACCAGGAGTGTATCCCATTTATTATACTGTTTATCCTACACATGTTTACAGAGGAGTCTGGAGCCTATACCAGTGAACTCTGGGCACAAGGAGGGGGACACTCTGGACCAGCCCATCCCAGGGTACAATCATACACACATTCACATACTACATCTGGGAATGCCCATCAGCCTACAATACATGTCATTGGACTGAGGGGTAAATGAAGCCCAATACATTATTTGATAGGGTAATGAGTTTTGAACAGATACCAATAGATACAGATCCAAATGCAGGCTCTCATGCAGTTGAGACCAGTAGTGTCAGATGTGAGAGTTGAGGCTCATCTGTAGTTGAGAGCAATTAAGAACTGGAGTGATGTAGCTGAGGTTGAGGAACTTTAAGTGTCAGCCATGGCTTTAGCTTCAGGGAGGAAGTCTATAGGAAGATGCAGTGGTCTTTATAATTCGTCTCTCATGGAAATGTGACTACTGCTGATATCTCATTATGCAAGATAAGCCTCCTGGGTGACTCGGTTGAAAGTCACACACACACACACACACACACACACACACACACACACACACACACACACCAGAATGCACCCACTCTCACATACTGACCCAAAGATAATGGTATATTCTTTTTTAAAGATGCTGTAGTGAGGGTTTCTCTCACACTCACTATAGCTGAGAAGTTCAGCTGTGGTACAGGTCACACCTCCAGGGCTTACTACACATCAACACATACACTCCATCTCCACACTCTCTCTGCATTTCTTTCTTTCTCACCCTCAGTACACCCTCAAGCCACACATTCACATTATAACATAATGTAATTCAGGCAGCCTTGACATTCCCAGCACATACCTGGGTTTAGATTAAAGCTCCGATGAAGGCTATACGTATAGTCCACATCCTAACAAGTAGCCTTGGAATGTATAATTGACTAAAAACCTTTCCTGAGCGGAAAAGTGGTAAACAACTTCCTAAGCATTCTTCTTCTGTACCGTTAACCTTTTTGTCTCAAACATACCACTGGCTCAGCTGTGAGCCTGAGAATTATTTATAATGTAGCAAGATGAAAAGGCTAATCAATAAGTTAAAATGGGCTCTCCGTTATTGATTGTTTTGCCCTGCAGGGAGAAGCAGTGAATGACGAGTGTGTGCACTTGCTGTGGCAAGCCTGACCATAGTGGATTAGGACTCTCGGTGTCAATGAATTGGTCAAGAATTTGGTGAGGGATTAGCCTGAACAACAGGCAACTGACTTGGCAAGCAGGCTTTGATAAGACTCCAACAAAACACATCTGGAGAGCCAAATGCAGCATAAACATTACGTTCAATTCACTATGTAATAGCACTCCGATGTCCTATTGCCTGATCTCTTGGACCTTCTAGCAATGCATCTGCAAAATTTATTTAACAATGCACAAATTATTTCAGCATGGACTCACACTTCCCATGTAAGGAATAAAACACAACGGAGTGTGCTATTATATGAAAATTAAATTAGCAACGGCCTTGCAGTAGCAAATTATGGACAATTAATCAACGTCTTCTGATCAGTCAAGAGTGAGCATTCGACATGTAATAACCATTTACAGTTCAATTCAACCTGGATAGCTTAGTCTTTAACAATATTTAGAATGTTTATTGCAACAGAGACCTGACAGGGTCAGACTCCTGTGAGTTAAAGCTCAGCACCAGACTGGAAATTTTGTAAAAGGAAGAAAATAGGTTTGGACAGCTTGGCTGCCATTTTTATCCTCTTCACAACGAGCCACACACTATGAATTCGAAGCTGAACAACTTCCAGCTGTTTTTTTTTCATGCAGTCAACAGTTGTAATGTGCCAGTATTCCAAGAATAGTAATACCTCTTGTGCCCAAACACTGGCCCAATGGACAAAACAATACTAGCCTAATGCTGGCATCCACAGTTGGCAAAATGTCAGCCAAATACTGGGTTGTGTCTGTTGGGCCAGTGTTCGATTGGAAAGGTGGATTTAAATGTGGATCAAAATCTGTCAGTCTAGGTGACCCAATGTGCTTACGATACCAAGCTTACCGTAAAGCTTGATGTTACAATCTTTAAAAAATGTTGTAGATAAATCGAGTCAAACACACAAAGTCTCAATGTGGAAAATGAGCACTTTTAGGTAAAAAAAAAGTTTTTAAGTGAATGGGAAATATAGGTTTGATAAACTCCTTTAAGTTCATATCTGTTTTGATGGCTTGTACACAAATGATATGCTATTATGTGTCTAATATGTTACTGTATTTTCACTGGACCAGAAGGATGACCAGATTTGTGTCCTAGAAACCTATGAGACACCTTTGAGTGTTTCAATACCACCTACTGCATTTGCATCTATGGAACAGTAAAGAAATATCTGTACTCTTCAGCAGGTAACAAAGTTAACAAAGTGCATGCTCAATTCTCCAAGAGTAAGACTAAAGATTACTCTGTACAATGTGTACGTTCACAAATAATAATAATAATAATAATAATAATAATAATAATAATAATAATAAGAAAAAAATCCCAAAAACAACAGGGACATCACCAACAGCCTCCAGAGGGCAGAGGTGAAGGTATCACAACACACTCTTTGAAGAAGTGAGTAAGCAATTTGATACACGTACCCATGTATATACACTGTTGTTACAGTTACTGAGTCTCATTAAACCTCATTAAATCAGTTGCTTGTTTTTTTTTTTTATATTAAAGTGCTCAGATTTGTCCAATTCATTATAATCAGCAGGATTGTTTAATAATTTGACACATTACACTCCAGGGTCTAATAAATGAAACGAAACATTTGACATCGCACGCCGATGTATTTTAATGACTTGTGCTGTGTTCTGGTGCTTGTTCTCAGCAGTGATTAAATGCGGGGTGAGCTCTGAGATACTGTTGGTCAATGCAAACATGTTTTTTTGTAATATATCTGTGATTATGCCCCCCCCCCCCCCCCCCCCCACCGCAGCAGTACCTGATACAGAAGCCATTGTTTGACCCTTGGTGCAGGAAATGTATGACTCTGTCTGAGCTCTTGCATTGCAAAGTTTTCTGTCTAGTTTATGTTTTACTCTCTATCGTCTCTCTTTCTATTAATGGCACCCATGAAGGTTCCAAGCCATTTTTATGAGCAGTGAAATGTGTCTTGTACAGCCGTCGTGAGACAAGCCGATTATTCTATAGAATTGTGTGTGCGTGTGTGACGGGAATATATTACATTTGCTCATGTAGCATTCAATGCAGCAAAGAAGGTAGAAATCTTGAATGTCAGATAAATAACACAACATAAATCAGCCTGTAGGGAAATAGGACAATCCTTTCTCTTATCATTATCATGGAAGTGATCGGAGAAGCGCTAACGGGGAAGAAGAAGCTCATAAAGAAAGATATGGATCACCTTCTAGAAAACATTGAGTGGCTTCAGGCAGATGTAATGCTTCCTGAGTTCAGGCTTTCCAGTCAGTATGTTTGTATGTAAGTGATCCTCACTGCTTTCATGCTAACACACCTTACACCTTTTTTTTTATAGCATGTAAGGATCACTTGTTCTGGCCTTTTTCATCTGGTGATGTTGGCTGGAAATTGGCATTTCCAAATTGTCTGTAGTGTGTAAATGTGTGTGAGATCGTGCCCTGCAATGGGTTGGCATCCTGTCCAGGGTGTAACCAGCCTTGTGCCCTGACTTCCCAAGGATAAGCTCCAGGCTCCCCTGCATAAGCAGTATGGAAAATGGAAGGATGGATAATAATAATAGAATTAATAATAGTCCTTTCAATTGATAATTTAGATACAAATATGAATCTAATATTGTTTTTATAGTTTTCCATTAAGTTTGATAAATTAAGCTGCTCAGGCTGGTCAAAGATGCTTATTTTTCTTACGTATTAAAACCCTGCCTATGGCATGCAATTGCTGACTGTACCAAGGGACGGATCATTTCATATCTTTTGTTTGTTAGTTTGTTTGTTTTTTCTCCTGCATGATAGAGCTACACTGTCCAAGCAAGATTTTAGACATTTATTTAACCACTCATTATCCAGTCAAGCCAGAAGATCATATGGTACCAATGTAGAAATGGTGTGTAAATACTTTTCAGGGTACCCTCTAATGTCATTTGCTCTATCATAAATAGTAGTAACACCTCCACGTGTGTATCAGTGTGTCATTTAAGGCAATACTTGACCATGATAAGCATGTCTTTAATGAAAAATGTAAAATGCAGTTAATCATAGGCATATACAGTATGTGTGTGGCTAAAGATATACAAGTTTATTTCCTGTGAGCTAATGAGCTATGAATTAGTGATGAGAGACTGTTCCTTTTTTTATACACTATATCTCTGCTTTCATCCTTTCCTTCTCTGCTCTATCTTCCAGTCTTTCAGTCAATCCCTCTGTCACAGCAGATGTTTAAACATCACAAATAAAAAAAGCTTCCATTTATGTGTCTCAGGTCTCTTGAAAGGAACTGCAAGAGGAACTGTTGCATGGTAAAATGTTAAGCTATTTATCATTTATCTCTTCCTGGTCATGTCAAAATGAGTGCCAATAGTAAAAAAAAAAAAAAAAAAGGTGAAGCAAAACACACTGAGAGGAAAGTGCTATCTGCCTTCTTCCACATACATGAGCTCACAGATTCCCACGATTGGCTACACTGTAAAACTGGATAAGTTCATTTAACTCAAAAAATTTGAGGAAACTAATTACCTCAACATTTTTAACTTGATAAATCAATTTATTTAAGCCAAATACACTTAAATATAACAAAAATTTGACTCCAACTTGTTATATTTAAGTGTATTTGGCTTAAAGAAATTGATTTATCAATTCAAAAATGTTGAGGTAATTAGTTTCCTAAAATTTTTTGAGTTAAATGAACTTATATGGTTTTACAGTGTAACTTTCCAGGTGATCAATCACAATGTCTCCAAACATGTCTCTCAAAGTATTATTGCGATGGAAGATGGCTAGAGGTGTAACCGGGTTGTTCTTGGCTTTGGACTGTCTTCAGGAATGACTGTCAATATTCCCACAGGCACCTGAGGAAGTGAAGTTATCAGTTACATCGTTTTCTGCACCTATCCAGTGACTTCAAATGATCACCACAGCAAAACCTATTTCTCACAACAAAATCACCTTCTGTAAACTTAATTGCAATGAATTAAGCAACAGTTACATCAGACAAAGTAATAAAAACCCAGTCCTAATGAGTAATGTCAACAGAGCCGAAAAAATTAATTAAGATGAATGTGTTTTTCTAAGTGGAGGTTTAGTTTGGTAATAACATATATCCAATAAGTTAGAGTTATAAAACGAGTCTCCGTCACACACACATTCAAACACTACGGATAATTCAGAAATGCATAGAAATCAGCCTTCAGAGCATGTGTTTGGACTGGGGGAGGAAACTGGAGTACCTGGAGAAACCCCCGAAGCACAGGGAGAAGATGACCAGAGGTCCGAGGCAAATTTCTGTCACCACCACAAATAATATAAAGCAGGGCTATTCAACTAAAATTTGTGATAGTCGAGCTACACGAAATTTCTCGCTTACAAGAAATGACATTAACAGTCAGGATAGGCAAATAATATAACTGAATAGAGACAGCAACTACATTTTTAATGCTTAAGCAGAAACCTTGATGTTTTGTGTTTAAAGAAAAAAGATTACGATTATTAAACTAGAGACGCTGAACTACAACCAGTTTTTTTTTTTTTTAATATATGTTTAAAAACGTATTACATCATGAACCCAGGCAGGTCCCGACTAAAACTGGACAATTCCAGAGCCATCTAGTTTTCATTGTTTTACCAATTTCATGTCTTTTTTTAATTATTAATTTTAAAGTAAAGTTAGATGTTGTTCTAGATATTGGATCAGCCAGTGCACAGTTAACCAGGAACTGGAAAATCCTCCTTGTGTCTCACAAAGCATGCAAAGATTGCTTGCTGATGGGAAAGCAAAGGCACCACATGTACAGTATTATACTTTTAGCCAGTAGAATATTATTGGTATGTTATTATTTGGTGAAAGACATCGATCACACATCATCTCTTCCTTTCTTTCTGTATTTATTGATACAACAAATGTTAAAGTATCATTTATGCTGTTTGTAACACTTAATCATGTTGCAAAGAACCTGGAAAGTCTGGAACAACTGACAGATGCTGAGAACTGATACAGAGAACTGACAGAGAATCGATTTCTTCTGACCAATCAGAATCCGTGCTGTGGTATAAGGATCTATAAATAACAATACCAAATCCAGCTGCATTGCTATCAGACAAAGAACTTCCGTCATAGCCGATGCTTGTCATGTTTCAGTGAATTGTGTAATTAAGTCCATGAGGTCAAATGTGAACTAAGAATTAATGTTGTATTTGTATATATTTTTACAGAGGTCTTAGTCACATGACACCCAGTTCAGAAATCCTAATTCTTTACGCTTCCCATTTTCCAGATTCAGGAATAAAACCCTTTTAAAAAAAACATGTGGTAGTATTAATATTGAGTTAATCCAGCACTTGTTTAGCAGCAACAGCAGAGAGGCTGAGGCCAGCCGGGAGAATTTTGACATCCTCTAACATCACACAGCTGAGCACTTGAGCCATGGTGAAGGAGGTGTTGCATTAGTGGAGTACAGGGTTGAGGGGGCAGAAGGAGGGCAGGTTGCCTGGATCAGGTCCATTTGCACTGAAGATCCAATCCATCCAGGCAGCTGTGGCTTCTTGGCATTTTGGCATCAGCCCTAGATGCATGACCTGACTCGAATTCCAAACACATTGGCATGCAGACAGAAAGAAATACAACGAGTAATGAAAACACACACCTTCACTGTCAGGAATCCTGGACATAATGAGCCTGGGGTGTCTGGGTTCCTTCTGTGGCGTGCATCCATCTTGTCTGTTCCTAATGAGGAGCCGATACCACAAGAGTCACCAGATATTAATGTGTTGGATTTGAAGAGAGGAACTTGGGTAAGGGCTTAATGATGCCATATTTTATTTATTTATTTATTTATTTAGAGAATGTGATTAGATTTAGAAGCCACTGATTTACAGGAGCTAGATTTGATAGTGGTACATTTTCAGTGGGATTACATCATTATTATTGCTCACTGTGTGTGTCTATGTATGTGTGTGTGTGTGTGTGTGTGTGTGTGTGTGTGTGTGTGTGTGTGTGTGTGTGTGTGTGTGTGTGTGGGTCTTGAGAAAGGAAAAGTAATTTAGGAATTATTTATACAACAGTTTCTCCTCAGGTGAAGTCTGGATGACTGAACAATACTATTCAACAATACAGTGTTGTGCTAAATGCCTTGTAAAATAAATGAGGTAACAAAATGGAATTTACACTGGAATGCTTTTCAAGGTTTCTTGCAATTCTTTCAAGCCCAAAGTAAATATGGCAGGTATACTGTATGTATATTTCAAGAAGAAAAGAAAAAGTTGTGTAGGATTTTGTGATTTCATAAAGAAGAAAAAAAGACTCATAATTAAATATTCACTTGTGATCAGAAGGTTGTGAATTCAAATCTGCCAAGCTGCCAAGGCTGGGACATTTAACCCTCAATTTCTCACTTGTATAAAATTAAATAAATGTAAGTAATGCTGGATAAAAGCGTCTGCCAAATGGTGTCAATGTAAACTATACAAACCGAGGCTTGGTTTCTTTGATATTGGTGATAATAATGTTTTATGGACAACCAACAATGTATAAAGCATAATCGAGATAGCGATAGAGTGTAATGCATTTTCATGAATATTTTGAAAAATGTAGGTCTTGTGAATGCATGATCACATGATAGTTCATTATAAATATGACCTTCATAGAACGTTACCATAAATGTCACAAAAAGTTCAGAGAAATTAAAATCACCAGGCCGACGCCGGTCCCAAGCCCGGGTGAAAAAGGAGGAGGGTTGGGCATCAGGCTAGCACCCTGATCCCGTAAAATCTATCTTGCTACGGAAACAACAAGCAAAAACCAGCGGTCTAAACAATACCGGCGCGATGACCCTGTTTCTCCCTTGATGACGGTGCTGGAGCAAAGCCGAAAGGTCGTCCATCGCCCGATGCAAAATGGGATACTCGACGCCAATACGATCACACGAATTGGAACCTGGAACGTGCGAACGTTGTACCAGTGTGGGAGACTGGAGCAGCTTCTGCACGAATTCGACAATTACCGGCTTGACATTCTTGGTGTCAGCGAAATGAGGTGGACGGGTAATGGAAAAATGATAAGCGACGGGAAGATCGTCCTGTATTCGGGAGCCAAAGAACATCACGTGCACGGTGTCGGGATGGTCCTGAGCAAAACCGCGGCACAGGCACTCGTTGGATGGAAACCGATCAGTGATCGCATAATTACCACCCGATTTCAGTCTCGCCATGCTAAAATTACTGTTATTCAAGTCTACGCACCGACAAATGAGGCAGATGATGAAGAGAAGGACGCCTTCTACGACCAACTGCAAGACACAATCACAGTTATCCCCAACCATGACATAAAGATCCTCCTTGGCGACATGAATGCGCAACTCAGTAGCGACCGGCAGGGCTGGGAAAACGTGATCGGACCTCATGGATCGGCAGCAGTAACGAGCGATAATGGAGAGCGTCTCCTATCCCTATGCAATCTTAACAACCTTTGCATCGGGAATACATATTTCATTCACAAACGGATTCACAAAAAGACGTGGCGGTCACCAGATGGGGCCACTCACAATGAAATCGACTATGTATGCATCCATCGACGGTGGCGCTCGGCTTTACGTGACGTACGGGTTTTTCGCGGCGCTGACGTCGGATCTGATCACCACTTGCTTGTGACTTCAATCCGACTAAAATTGAAAAGAGTGGCCGGACGCAACACCGTTCGGTCATTTGCCTCCGAGAAATTGAAGGACCGCGTGAACGCCGAGCACTTCCACATTGAACTCGCTAATCGATTCCAGATTCTTGACAACTCGGCCAGCATCGAAGAACAATGGGCACAGATCAAGGATGCTGCCATAGAGACGGCAGAGAGAACGATTGGTCGACGGCGTGGAACGCAGCGAGAACGGTGGATTCAGGACCGGACATGGTCGTTGCTTGATGAAAGACGGGTCAAGAAACGTCAGCGCGATCAAGCAAAGACCGAAGAGGAGCGAAATGAAGCATCGCAGGCGTACCGAGAACTCGACCGCAGGGTCAAGAGGAGTTGCCGAGCAGACAAGAAGGACTGGCTGGACCGGAAGGGCACTGATGCACAACTGGCTGCGGACCAGGGTGACAGCAGGACTCTTTTTCGTGTGGTCAGAGATCTCACTCGGGCCCGAAGCGGTTCCACTGGGCCGATAAGGGATACAACCGGCAGGATGCTAGTTAGCAAAGAAGAGCAGGACGCGCGTTGGGTGGAACATTTCAAAGACACCCTAAACCAGCCGGCTCCCGTAGCCACGCACGACTTTACAGTCTTTCCTCCTCCCTGTGAGCTGGAAGTGGACATGAGCGACATCATGGATGCTGAGGTCGCTGCAGCGATTCGTCATCTGAAAAACAACAAAGCACCTGGTCTTGACCAAATCTCAGCAGAAATGCTGAAAGCGGGTGGTGATGAAGTTGTACGGGTGCTCACTACGCTGCTCAATGACTGCTGGCACATGGAACGTGTCCCAAATGACTGGAGACAGGGTGTCATCGTCAAATTACCTAAGAAAGGTAATCTCGCAGACTGTAACAATTGGAGAGGCATCACCCTTCTGTCTGTTCCAGGCAAGGTATTTTGTCTCGTCCTCCTCAAACGGATACTGCGAGCAGTCGATCAGGCTCTACGGGACGAACAGGCCGGGTTTAGAAGCGGTCGGTCGTGCACTGAACAAATCTTTGCTCTTCGAAACATCATTGAACAAAGCTCCGAATATCAGAAACCGCTCTTGGTCAACTTTATAGACTTTAAGAAGGCGTTTGACAGCGTCCACCGGAAATCGCTTTGGAACATTGCACGGCTATATGGCATTCCACAGCGGTTTATCGCCATTTTCCAGAACTTATATCAGGATTCTAGCTGTTGCATCCGGACGGACACAGGTCATACTGCCTTTTTCACCATCGAGACTGGAGTCAGACAGGGCTGCATTCTTTCACCATTCTTTTTCCTCATGATGATGGACTTCGTCATGCGACGAGCACTAACACAGCCAGCGTCTGGAATTCCGTGGACAGGCCAGGGACGCCTGACTGACCTGGAATTCGCCGACGATATTGTGCTATTGGCGCAGAATGGGAAAGTCTTACAGGAGATGACCACTAGCCTGGAGCACGAAGCAGCCAAAGTTGGGTTACGGATCAGCACTGACAAGACCAACGTCATGGCCGTCGGCCGGATGACGCCGGTGCGGATCACGGTGAGCAACCAGCTGATCGAAGAAGTCAAACAGTTCACCTACCTTGGCAGCATTGTGGCTGCGGATGGTGGGACTAACGTGGATGTCAATCGCAGAATCGGCAGAGCATTTGCAGTCTTCCAACAGCTACAACCGATTTGGGCTAGGCGAACTATCCACACCAACAGCAAACTTCGCCTGTTTAATAGCATCATCATCCCAACCGCCATCTATGCATCTGAAACTTGGAAGAGCTCGAGGGCAGTCATCCACAAGCTGAATGTGTTTCAACAACGATGCCTGAGAAGAATACTCGGTGTATCATACCGTGATCGTATTTCAAATGAAGAAATTCTAAGAAGAACAAACTCCCGCAGCCTGGCAGAAATGGTCGTAGAGCGAAGAATGCGCTTTGCAGGACACATTCTACGGATGTCTGACCACCGCCACGCAAAGATCGCGCTGCGCTGGACGCCGCCACGGGGGAAGAGAAGAGTAGGGCGGCCGCGGAATACTTGGCGACGAACATTCATGGAAGATCTACGAGCGCTCGATGTCAAGTGGGAAGATGTGGAAATCGACGCTTCCGACCGAGCCCGCTGGCGAATGCTTGTTGCCCGATGCGCCCTGCTGCGCGGACGGAACTAACTAACTAAAATCACCAGGTATAGGTCGTTAACTGGTCGCAGGAAGCAGCAGGGAACATAGTGTGAACTTCAAGGACAGTGTTGAGATAGGGCAGTGCTGTTCCAGACAAGCTCTTGTACGTGAGTATCAAGGCCTCGAATTTGATGCTGGTGGATAAAGGAAGCCAGTGGAAGGAGATGAAGAGGGGTGTGACGTGGGTCCTTTTGGTCTGGTTGAAATTCTCCTGCATTCTGAATCATCTGAAGGGGTTTGATGGAGCTGGCCGGGAGGTCTGGGAATCTTGTGTTTTTACGCACTAAAGCAGACAGTCATTATGGTTTTAATCCAATTTAAACTTGATAGGATCTGACAGACCCGAGCCATTCTAATCAGACAATTAAAAAATTTTTTGTATTGTTTAATTTGAAATTGTACTTAGGAATAGATTTACATTTTGATCTTTAGCATCACAAAGATATTTTTGTTGCCCGGTGCTTTAACCCTCAGCTGCTTGGATTGTATTATTCTCAAACCTTAGCTGCTTTGAATAAAAGCATCCGTTAGATGAATAAATATAAACTGAGATCCCTACACAGAAAAGAACAGCACAACTCAAACAATGCTCCAACTGCTGCCGAGCGAAGATCTTCCTGCATCTATACATTTAATTGTGAGAAACACAAAGATCTAGATGTCTATTAATGATGCAATGCAAATGAGTTCCTCAGTGTGTTCCTGCATAATCCGTCTACAGAAACCCAGACTGCACTGACCAACCTTTCTCTTTGTCCCACTTTCTTGAACCCTCCTTTCACTTCATGTCACAGAAGGAAAAAAAAGATAGAAATCAAACAACACGTTCTGAAATATCAATCCTACCTCCCGCCGAAGATCACGACAAAGGTGACGCTTGAATTGATGGTGACATTATTAACATCTGTAGCTGAATATTAATTTCCAGGCGTCTTTGATGAAGATCAGAGAGCAGGGTTGCGTCTCAGGGACACTTCTGGCCTCTTTTTCTTATCCTTAAAAGTCATTCCCACACTTATCGATAACAAATAATTAACTGATGAGAAAGCGAAACAACAAGTTAAAGTGGCACAGTCTGTATGCACTTTTCATGCTAGCTCTCTTGGATTTGTACACACTGTGTTCATATGAGCAGAATGGGCGATGTGTGATACTTCCAATGGTACACAATGAAAAATGACATGAAACATACCTGTGATGCTCCATGATGCATGTAATGCTTTAACATGGGTTATTTGCTATATCAAACCAGTGCTGCTGGTTTTGTTGTTTCTTGGGATGTTTTTTTCTTCTCGGTGCTAACATTCTGTCAGTTTGGATAATAGACATTGCTTCACACAATATCCTCAATTCAAAGTTGGGTATCAATGTTGCAAACTCTTTTAAGTTGAAAGTAGCTCATGCATACTTTAAAAAGTTGCTAGATGTTGATAATTGTAAGTGATAGACTAATTTGCATATTAATAGAATTATCATGATCATTTACATAACAGGGTACATGCAAAAGGAAGATTTTTGAAAACACGTTAGTAGAGTATAGAATACAATTGAATTATCATTGATGAATATTGGGAACAATGGTTATCATTGATGGATGTTGGGAACAATGGTTATCAGTGACTGGATGTTGGGATCAATGGTTATCATTGATGGATATTAGGAACAATGGTGATCATTGATTGGATGTTGGGAACAATTGGGATCATTGTTTGTTGGGAAAAAGTGATAATCAGGGATCTGTCTTTGGGAACAATGGAGGTCAATGATTGGTCTTTGGGAAGCAACGGTGATTAATGATTGGTCATTAGGAACATAGAATCAGTTAAGTACAGGCTTTACATCAGTGATGAGTTGCCTGAAGTTGCTCTCTCAACTCATATAACCAGCAGCTGTGATGAGAGCCGGACAGCTCTACTGAGTGCAGGCCAGTCACTAACATCTGCTCAAAAAGCTCTGCTCCATCAGGTTAAATGTTACGACCTGCATTTATGCCTGAGAGGAAATGGGAATTGCCAGGAACCAGGACATGGGTGTTTTAATAGACTGTGGCTCAAATTGTGGCATTTAAAACCTCAGTATCCTTAATAGCTGCTTAGTATTCAGTAAACACCATGGATAAGTGTAAGATTAGGATTTTCCATCAGTGGCCTGAGCTAAACTCTGTCTCTAGAGTTTAATATGTAGATTAGACTGAGCAAGAAAACTTTGTGAGGGCCATGCTGGTTGGTTTTGATTTTCATTAAATTCAGCATGTTTTTATAGGATTTAAATTTGCATCATGCCCACTTACCGTTACCAAATTAACATTAACCACAAAATTTAGTTTTTTAAAAATTGCTGATTTAGCAAAAAAAAATATATAATGCAATAATATCTACAGAATCTGCATGAAATAAATATATATATTCCACTTCAACTAAATGTAAACATAAGTTAGCATGTAATTAATGAAGTTTACTTGGGTATAGATGCTTTTTTTCTGGTCAATTTTGTAGTCTTTTCTGATTCTGACTTTTGCAGACTTTTGACTTTTGGATCTGTGACAATACATTTTGGCCATGTTCTGTTTTGAACTGACAGCACACACCTCCATTCGACTCTGTCTCCCATGTGTTCTGTCTCCCCACAGTGTATCAGGTTCTTAAACTAGCAAGCTTTCTTGGAAAAGACTAGCAAATTAACAGAAAGTATGATTTTATAGGACAAATACCTGCAAGGCAACACTGGAAGAACACACATGTAGTCAAGCTTCTAATAAAGAACATAGTCTTGCAGTTTTGTTGTATGTTGTGTCTTAGCAATTGTCTTACACAATACAGGCCAGACTAGATGATGTGAGATGGGTCCTGCAGAGTAAACACTCTTTTTTTCCACATTCATTGTCTGCTGAGGTTTAAGTGATTAAGGTGCTGTCAAGTGGAGAGAGCAAAACTGACGAAGATGCTGTCATATTCCACTGAAAAACTTTTCGGAGGAAGTTTGCTTGATTTTAATGAGTCATTCTATATTTCTGTTGTCTTGTAGTTTTTCATGAGCTGAGATAACGAGATTGTTATTAATCACTCTCGAGTGAGGAATGTAATGAGTAGATTGGACTGATATGAGCACCATTACACTTGTGCTGCTGCCTTGGTGAACATTTATTCAATGTGCAATCCAAGATTGCACAAGGGCCCAACAGTTGCTTGGTGGTAATCCAGTATGCTACACTGACTTTATAAATATATTGTTCCTTCTTTTCAGCTACTGCTTTGTCCCGATCAAGGTCAAAGGGGATCTGTAGCCAATCAAGGAGGATCAGTAGCCTATTCCAGGAACAATGAGGTGGGAACATACACTGAATGTGATGTCAGTTTATCATAGTTCATCATAGTTCACCATGCGTAGACCCAAGCACACACCTAGGGTAAGTTAGCGAAGCGAGTCCCCCTGCTGGAGGTGGGAGGAAACCGGTGGACTCATAGGAAACTCACCACAGAGAGTAACCCAAGCTCAGGATCAAACTGGGACCCTGGCAGAAGGCGACCCTGGTTAGTTCTATTGTTGTAAAAAGAGGGAACAAACTAGGCTTTATTGTTCTATTGAATTCTAGTTCATGGCTATCTTCCTTAGCTGGGAAATTCCAGGGTGCAGAGGGTTCTTAGCACCTTGAAACTACTCAATTAACAGTTAATCAGTCCTCTCAGCTGGTGGCTAATCATGCTAATTAGTTGAGAATTATTTCAGCTGTAGTGGCTGCTTTTTTTCTCTCCCTACACTCTCTCTGCTCAAAGACAAAAATATGAGGAAGTCCACCAAGGAAGGACAATGAGAAAGGATAGGACATCATTCCACCTGTTTGTTTTTTCATTCTGATCTACTATAATTATTGATTTATATGCACAGGGGTAGTGATGGCTTGGCGGTTAAGGCGCTTAGTTACTGATCAGAAGGTCAGGGGTTCAAGCCCCAGTACAGCCAAGCTGCCACTGTTGGGCCCTTGAGCAAGGCCCTTAACCTCTCTGCTCCAGGGGCACTGTATCTTGGCTGAAGAAAATAATTTCACTGTGCTGTAGTGTATATATGTGATCAAAAAAGGCTCGTTAAGTCATTAACAATCCTGTGTTTCTGGAGGATTATGCTCAATACATTCTAAACCAATGTTGTCACTGTCATTAACAGCACACAACATGCTAGTCATTGCCATTATAAGAACTCCACTGCATCAAATCTCAAAGTATTGTATATGACTATTTAACCACTGCATTTTTTATTCAGATTCGCCTGTCAATACAGATCCTTCTTGCTTCTGTACAGCTCACTCCATATCATTGGACTCACTCTGTCCTCTCTGTGAAGATGCTGTTGACCACAAATTGTCAGACGACCTGCTTGCTCAAGCCAATACCATCACCACTTCTGCAGACCATCTCTAGCAACCTTGCATCTCATGTGACCATGTGACATGTCTCTGGGTCTTTCCATCATTATCCGTGAGTCACACCTCTCTCTATGAGGCTCACACTTGACCCCAATAATATTGCTCATTACAGGCCCGTTTCTCTCCTTCTATTCCTATCCAAGACCCTGGAATATGCTCTTTTCTCAGTGCTGTTTTTACATCTTCAACAAACTGACCATGTGGATACTAACCAGTCTGATAACAAGTGCACATTTTGCTCTTCTCATTTTGTTCCATATATATTGAAGTCAAACCCATTCAAAACAAGGTTCACAACTCCCTCCCTTCCCGCTGGTGTTTTCATTAGTTTTGTTATGTAAGGGGTTTTGCTGTGATTTATTATGTCTTAGGAACAGCATGACTTTTTAATGCTCTCAAGCCCTTGTTTGAACCTGTAAAGTTATTAAGACCTGAAAGCCGTTGGGATTAACATTGACCTTATATTGTGCTCATGGAGTGCTACCAACATTTTTGAGCAACTTTTTGGCATGGGACAGTAAGACAGGTTATTTAAATAGGCTCAGTTTTCACGGCTATTACAACACTATTACAAAGGACTTACTACTAAAATTACTGATGAGTACTACCACCAAGGTAAGGTAACTTACCTAGTCGTTTTTCATCATGTATGTAATTATGAAAGTATTTTCATTATATGATTAGTTCTTAGCAGCAAGTACTACCATATTCCTGGGTATATTTCTGAGGGGCACTTTGAACAGAGAGTTTGATACAACTAGTGTAAATGCTGTTTTTGAGCCTCAGAGTTGTTCGAACCAACCTCTGATCCTTTTGAAACCGGTGGTCTGAGTATCATTTCAACCGAACCCTAGTGTGATCTGCATGAAGTGTGGATGCTATCCATTCTTGGCTTCACTACATGTCAAGTAAATGCCAAGTGCACAGAATTCACATGTTCTCCACGTTCTTCGGGGATTTCCTCCATGTACTTTGGTCTCCTCGTCCCAGTCCAAAGACATGCGTTTTAGGCTGATTGGCATCTCTAAATTGTCTGTAGTGTGTGAGTGTTCGTGCGATTATGCCCTGCAATGGCTTGGCACCATGTCCAGGGCGTCCTCTGCATCGTGCCCGGAGTTCCTTGGGATAGGCTGTCTGTGACCCTGTGTTGGATAAGCACATAGATGGATGGATTTTCAAGACATTACAGATCTTGATTCAGTTTCTTCACTTTTGATTGCTGGCTTGGATAAGTCAGGAAGTGCCATTTCCTTTTAACACAGTTGACTCAACCAGCCTCTGATACCCAGCCTACGTTTAAGTGTCCAAATCTGGCTTTCGGTTGGCGTGATATAATGGTTCTAGTTTCCACATCACAGAAATCCCTCAAGATTAATTCCAAGCACAAAAACCCCATTCAGCTCATTGTCACAGTAAAGGGACAACACACACAGCTGAATGCTCTCCCTGATGTCCTCACAGTGCACTATGGGAAAAAAAGCTAGCGACAGCAGATTTCCATCATGTAGGGCATCAATCAGCATGTGCCAGAGCTCTTTCAGCTTGGGAGCTGAAAGCACCAGCAGATGGTGGTGGGGAATGTGAGAATTAATTAAGCTCTCCAACTGAAAAGTCTCTAATTGATCATCTGACATTCTTGCTCCAGAGATAGTGTCCTCCGAGTGCAGTGATGTGTCAATTGCAGTTGATGCATTGAATTATCTCAATTAATTATAATTTGTTTGTGTGAGTTTGTGCGTGTGAGTGATAGATGATGTCATTACTGTCTTCACTGATCTCACTTCACTTCACTCACAATCATTTCGTATTTAAATCTCCTGGAACTGGATCTGCATCCACCGTGACCCTGACCAGGATAAAGTGCTTAGTGAGGTGGAATGAACTAAGCATTCATTTTGGCATGTGGGTACTTCTCTTTTATTAAGCCGTCATCACATAGTTCGTTCATTATATTTGGCACATGATACAGAGATGCACCGAAACTTTTTCACGTGACTCCGTTATCTTTAAGATGGCAGCCATGTTTTAAAACCCACTAGTCTTCATTTCGCAATTCCAGTGTCCAGTGACAAGCATTGTTCCTTCCCAGCTTTTATTTCCTCACCATTTCCTAAGCTAGTTGTCATTGTCAAGAAGCAGTTAGGTTCATCCTTTAATTATCTATACAGAGGGAGGGTTCTGTAGGGCTTGTGAACAATTGACAGTAATTAGATTGCATTAACTACTGGCACTATAGACTGAGAATGTGTCCAGATGGCCATTACACACACACACACACACACACACACACACACACACACACACACACACACACACACACACACACACTGTAGCACTCAGTCAGCACCTCTGCTCTAGAACTGTCATCTCTTTACCCCTGAATCCTCAACTTGCAGTGTGGATGATGCTTACTCATTAGCCATGATGCTCTGGAAAAAAACAATCATTAGCAACTGCACTTTCAACAACTTGTCACAAACCTGCTTTAAAGAAATCTGAGCAATTTAGAAGATATAGATCAACCAGAGGTGACAGCTATCTGCACCTGAATACAAGTCCCTTAGAATAAAATATGTGTAAATACAAAAAGTGTGATCTTATTACATACAAGGAGGTGTGACTGCAGATTAGTCACATGGTTCGCTTCTAAGAAATGCTTGAAACTTTGCCTTTGACTGCAGTCTTTTAACAGCAGTTTCTCTATTCAACACAAACTGGTCTGGGATTAGATAAAGTGGGCCTTTAGAAAAGAAATATGCAGTAATTACACTTAATACAAGCATACGAACTGTTATGCAAAGTCTGACTGACAAGGTCTCTTCTCTTCAAAGTGACTGAATGCAATAAACAAAAAGCAAACATAAAAATGTAAATAGGCACAAAAATAGCAGGATTAGTCATATTTCAAACAAAAGTGCTTTCTCAGATGGAGTTCAGTGAAAAGTCTGGTTCAACAACTGTTTTTATACCAAGAACTGCCACTCAAATGAAACAAGATTCTCCCTTATCATGTCACTGAACTGCATTTTTATAACATGGTTTTTACTTTATACGCAATTTGCATGCGTGCATGTGCATGTGTGTGAAAGTCAACCAATATACGGGTTGCTGTGCATGAGTCATTATAGAAATGATAATGTATTAAAACAATTATATTAATATAAACCCGTCATTTGCCTTGAGACCAGAAGTATTATTACTATTATGACAGCTCCTGTTATAGAACATTAATCAACAACTTCTAACTAAATCTGATTCAAGAACTCAACAGCTCTGTGGTATTAGAGCTTTTATATGTGCGTGTGGGAGAAAGAAAGGCACCTCTGTATTTCTCTGTGAGACTGTTCCTCGCCTGAACTTCCTGCAAAATCTTCTGTAACGTTCCATGAGTATCTAGTTAGCACATAGAAATAAGCCAGCGGAAAGGCTTTTATTGATCTCACTGCTACAACTTACCTCAGGGTTCCGCCAAGTCGAAAGACTTAACATATTGTATATCATGTCTTAGAGATTTCCCACACCATCGTCCATCATCCATCATTCATCAGTGTTTGTGGATCTGCAGCTCTGAATGAAACCGGCCTTGACTGCTCTTGTGTGAAATGCCTTTGTAAACAGGGACTCGATTTTTTTTTTATACTCAGTTCGAATGCAACTTTTAATTAGTAGAAAACAAGAACAAATAAAGAGTTTTCCATTGTTTTCATGCATTCCATGTGTCCTGTTAAAAATGGAATAATCACTATGTAATAGAATATTAATTTGACATGCATGCTCAGGTCATATTGACCTTATATTTCTGCATTAATCCCTTTAAGTAATTAGATTATTTCTGTCCTCCTCTTGCTTAATTCCTTTGCAAAGTCTTGTCAGCTGTACTCATGCATTCCTGAGCATGCTGTTTCTTATTTCCAGTTTCTGTATTTTTCAACTTTTTTCGTGTTATAGTTACACTATTATTGCTATACTATATAGTGGTAGTGGCAGTAGTAGCTCAGTGCTTAAGACATGAGTTCGATTCCCAGCACTGCCAAGCTGTCATTGATGGAGCAAGGCCCCTCCACTTGGAAAAATGTTAGTCACTCTGGATAATTCCATTAATTTAAATGTATATACAATATATAGGTGTTCAGGGCTGTGTGCAGGCCACTCGAGTTCTTCCACTCCAACCTTAACCGTATACAAAGACATTTTAGACTATTGTGTGCTTCCAATTTCAAGTTTGGGGAAGAACCACATATGGGTGTGATGGTCAGGTGTCCACAAACCTTTGGCCATATAGTGTACTGTATGTACACATAAATACCATTCTGAGTTTACACACTTGCATCCTGCCCTTAATAACCATACATTACACCAACCTGTAGACATCCATCAGGTTCCCAACCACAAAGATATTTGTGTCAAAAATTCAATGTTGTTATGTATAATGATTGAGAAGGTGATGAAGTCTCTATTTTAAAAGGAATTTTACTGTTGTGTGAGTAAAAAAAAAAAAAATAGAAGTCAGTTGGACATTCCTTTGTGAAACAGAACAGAACTTGAGTTATGTGTTATAACACCGAGTGTTGGTGGTGTTGGTGTTCAGGAGACTCGGCAGGAGATTGCCAGAGCCCTATCACCCTGCAGCTCTTGCCTGGTTTCCGACTGAAGCTAAGCAGGGATGTGTCTGGCCAGATGGGAGACTTCCTGTGGAAAACTAAGACTGCTGCTGGAAGTGGTATTAGTGAGACCAGCAGGGGGCACTCGTCCTGTGGTCTGTGTGGGGCCTAATGTCCCAGTATAGTGACCGGGACACTGTAGTGTAAAAAAAAGCAGCACTGTCTTTCAGATGAGACGTTAAACTGAGGTCCTGACTCTCTGTGGTCCCCACTGTCCTGGCGAAATTCCCTCATTGGCCCTTATCTATAATGGCCCTTGAACTGGATACATCACTCTCCTCTCCACTAATAACTGGTGTGTGGTGTGTGGTGGGAGTGCTGGAGCACTATGGCTGCCCTCGCATCATCCAGGTGGATGCTACACACTTGTGGGGGTTGAGGAGACCCCCCCCATATAAGCACTATATAAATGTAAGGAATTATTATATTATTATTAATGTGAACCCAGCTGAGAGAAAATCTCACCCTGTTTATGCAACCTGCTTCTTCCCAACATCCAGGGCACCTTTGGTCATTTTTAATTTCCATAATATTCATTCACTGTGACCAGCAATTTCACACATGGGTTCTCATGCCACCCTGCTGTCAATGGAAGATGGAAATGCAAAATTTAGAAGGGATAAAACAGTGTACTATTTAATATTCATTGGCAGCTTAGGCTTTGTGAAACAGTGATATCTGACATCTGAAATGGTTATGAGAGTCATATCTGCTTCCATGCTTTTTGGTTGAATGTCATGAATGTATACACGAAAAAAAAAAAAATACAGATAGGTAGAAATCTAGGGAGGGGTTTTTTTGTGTGTGTGTGTGTGTGTGTGTGTGTGTGTGTGTATGTGTTTGTTGTGGGAAGCGATTTGTCCTAGTTTTTCAGGAAGGTGTGCAGAAAAGCAAAAGAAACCGCATACATTATAGCAGTTATAAATACCCCGTTCCAGAAAACTTATCAAAACCATATCAATAATTACACTTCGTTTTTTACTCCCTTTATATGGAGCTCCCACTAATAAAGTCGCTGTTTAAGTTGTTACTATACAAAAAAGACTATATTAGCATGATCACACCTTACTAATGTACTAAAGCTGGCAATAATGTCAAAGTTACTGTTAGAGAAAATTAATCAGCACTTGATCATCACATCTGAATCGAGCATTCAGTACACTGTAAAGCTGGATAAGTTCATTTAACTCCAAAAATTTGAGGAAACTAATTACCTCAAAATTTTTAAGTTGATAAATCAATTTCTTTAAGCCAAATACACTTAAATAGAGTTAACTGAGTTAAATTTTTTGTTATATTTAAGTGTACATTTTTGTTATATTTAAGTGTATTTGGCTTAAAGAAATTGATTTATCAACTTAAAATTTTTGAAGTAATTAGTTTTATACTTGGTTTTATTGTGTACTTTAAAAAAAATAAAAACAATTTTATCCTAAGCCAGAACATGCCTGAGCATGTCGGTTCTGCTGTAAAACACCCCCCCCCCACCCCCCACCCCCAGCATAATACTCAGCGTCTCTCTTCAGTTCTTTCAATCTCTCAGTATCCTTGGATGGGTCTGTCACAGAGTTTTAAACATAATTAGCATGTAATTCACAGGGAAATTAATTTTATGCCTAAAATTGAAGAAAGAGCGATGTGATTCACTTCCTGCTCCAGTGAAATACATCCTGCACCCTGCCATCCAGTGTATATCGTGACACTTTTTTTTTCCAGCTGGTGAAAATTCCACAAAGATATTAATTCTATGTGATTGCAGTTCTTTCACTTCCATTGCAAATGCCTTTTGATTTTCCGAACTATTTAACACGCCAGCTTGGGAAACTAGTGACGTTCATAAACTCTAAGCCATGTAACAGTGAGGGGGTTTTTAGATGTCCTCGGGGTGCTGATGTTTTGAGCACTGAAATGAAAGCTATTGAAGACATAGCTCTTGATTAGCGCTTCCGTCTTTAAGAAACGAATTTCCACTCATTGCTTCCGAGCAGAAGAGTGATTTGCCTTGGGACGGGCGCAAAGTAAATGTAATCGTGCTGGATCATGATAGATACGCATTAGGAACAAGGGTAAGAGTCTCTTAGTCTTTCCCGCTCTCTCTCTCTGGCTCTTTCTCTATGTCAGTTTCCAGTGTTAGATATATCATGTACGTCCACAGTAAGTTGATGCAGTGGACGATGTAGATGTGATCTGTGAATTCACTGTAATCTAAGAGCGCTTTATTTTTCCTCTGGGGTTCTTGACTGTACGATCAGAGATTCATGAACATACAGCAATTTCGTTGCACTGGCTTTCATCATCTGAGTGTTTGGGCATTTCAAATGGTCTGACTGTTGATTTGTTGGTGTCTTTTCAGCGCTATCTTACAAGAGGTCTGTCAGAGACACTCCATTCTATCAATTCAGCTTGTAAATGTACTGTCTGATTTCTAACTTCTAGACTTGTGGACGGCGTGTGGTGCCTTGCATACGTATACACACCTTTTATTTTTCCACATTTTTCTACATTTTGCCGTGTGACAACCTGGAACCGAAATGGATTGAGATTATACAACCGCTGGCCACTTTATTAGGAACATTTATGCTTATTTATGTAGTTGTCCAATCAGCCAATCATGTTGTAGAAGCACAATGCATACAATTATGAAAGGCAAGCACTTCAGTTAATGTTCACAACAAACATCATAATTTTGTTGAGATTCATGGGATATAACCCCCAACTTTGTGAAGTTTTGCATATGTTCTTGCCTACTAGTTTTTTAGTTTTTTGTGTCTTCTTTTAAGCCTGGGCAAAAAGATTTGGAAATTGCATTCGTCCATATCTGATTCTCTAAGTCTCACAGTTATTTATTATTTGTTTAAACATATTAATTTTTCTGTAACTGTGAATCCTTTGAGTGTGCATTTCAACCAATGACTGTATAAATGAGTCGACACCATGGTGGCACTGTCACCCATTGTGTAGTTTTGAAGTCACCATCATGTGAAAGGTGGATCCAACCATAAATAGCAGTCAACAATTACACTAAAACAATATATATTTTAAGGAAAACATCGTTGTTCCCAGTGATTTTTGTCTAGCTCTAACATCTGACTGGAGAAGTGCATGCTCCGCTCATATTGCTGGTAGACTACATTTAAAAATGCCTGACTGGCTAACCTAGCTACCTAAATGAACAGGACGTTCACCTAATTTCAGTATGACTTTACTTGGTTAGATTTTGATGGTTTGGTTTTGGTTTTGCAAACCAAATTTATGTAATGACATCAAGCTAGAAAGCTAATTTTTCATTTTTTCATCTTCCCTTCCAGGTGTTTCCATAATTTGCTAATGTTATTTAGCAGAAAGCTAGCTAGCTAACAAGCTCGTTTAGGCATCAAAATGACCCACATACCAGAAAACCTGCTAAAGAACTTCCTGTTGAGGTTCTGTTAGAAAAGTTTACAGTAGAACAAGACATGGCTTTACTACAGAACTGTCAGATTTGTCGACACTGTAAATCTTTCGTACAAAGTTTGAAAGATAAAGTCAAATAAAGTCTGCTCTAGACTCAGTAAGACCAAACACCTCATCAACCACACCCATATAATTATTATCAGATAAGTCAAGGTCAATGGAAATTCTAAAAAAAAAAAAAAAAAAAATCACAGAACAATATTGCTGAAGCTAATTTGCAGAGATTACAAATTAGTTTACACAGAACTTGCACAGAAACGGGTGAGGTTAAGAATTCTACTACAGCCAGCTACTAGGGGTCAAACAATCTCTGGCTTGTTAAAACAGGAGGTGCAAAATCTGTGCGTAACCAAACTGAACAGGAGAGGACGTGAGCGAACTTAAACTCTCTCCCATACACAAACATGGCAGCTCTTGAAAACTTTCAACTGCCATTGAAATAAAATGTAATTACCTACAAGTTGTTAATCAGAATTCTGGACCTGACTCGATCTCTAACACAGTCTAACACAAATACTTGAATGTGAGGCACGTTCTTGTATTTGACCCTCTCTTATTGGACTTTGTGTGAATCAATGAGACATGGCCTGAGGCTCTGCTTCCATCAGCAGGATCTCTGTGATACAATGCATTCTGTCACACTGCGACACTGTAGGACGCCTACACATTGGTGGACAAAGAGAGTGAACATGGCCTAGATTTGACACTAGGACATGAGTCCATTCATCAATGTTTTCAATCGTCCCTCCTCCTACCTTATCAGACTTTCTTATTATCATGGTGATAAAAAGTCGTTTTAATGGCAGTTTCACAGCTGTTAACCAATGAGCTTCACATAATCTGTGCCCTCAACATTTATAATGGCACCCTGGCAGATTCATAGCTGATAACATCACTGAGACAGTTCTTAAGCTACACAAAGACAAGCAGGATTATAAAAGTGTCATGGCTAACGAAGGGATGAAGATGCCTGCAGGCCGGCCACAGATTTCTGCTCTCAGCAGTGAATATTACTGATAACACTTCTGGACTGGTAGAACAGATCTAACCATTTTTAGTGATTCTTTATTATTATTATTATTATTATTATTTAAAAAATCACTGGTGCGGGCAAAGTGAATTGCGCCTAGCACTTTCATTTATCTGACAGGAGATCATGAGGTTTTCAATAATCACTGACTTGTAGTCACTTACATTTACGGCATTTGGCAGATGCTCTTATCCAGAGTGACTTACATTTATCTCATTTATACAGCTGAGCAATTGAGGGTTAAGGGCCTTGCCCAAGGGCCCAACAGTAGTAGCTTGACAGTGCTGGGGCTTGAACTCCTGACCTTTTGATCAGTAACCCAGAGCTTTTAACCAAATTTAACCATAGTATGCACAGACACACTATATACTGCGTATTTAAATTTTTACATTTTCTTAAATTTTGGTTTACCTAAGTAATATATGTATAATTGTGGGTCAGATTTAATGCCTACATGCCTAATAAAGTAATGCATTACTTTTAATATTAAAAAAATCTAACTTTATATTGGTTATCTTCTTTATATATATATATATATATATATATATATATATATATATATATATATATATAGTGTTGTAAACTGTGTTCAGAGTCGGTAAGTCAAGTCTAAAAGATTTACACAGGGAAAGTTATGCACATTCAGAGTCAAATCATACAACTTAAAGTTGTCAAATTTATAAAGTAATGGCAATGTTTTTGATAATTTGATGTTCTCTAGTGTAAATAAAATATGGCCATGATTTGAAGGATAAGCTGACCAATCTGACTAAGAATCTCATTTATTATGCTTACATTTCACAAAATTGTGTCCTTGAGATAAGTTTCCAATGTCTTAGCATGTTGTCCCTTGAAAATAAATAAATAAACTTTTTTTTGTTTTAATGGACTTTAAAGGCATGATATGACATTCCCTAGATTTCTGAGTGTATATACAGCCAGATGCATGAAGGGGGCGGGGGGTGAGAATGTGACTGTTAGAACATACATACTTTCTTGTGATTTTTGTTGCTTTTGATGATCTAACTTAACCTGGAAACTTATTTCAACTACCATGCTCATTGCTTTACATTTATTACATTAGCAACATTACCAAAATAAGTGTTCTGCACTATAAAAGTGCAGTCCTGGCGTTCCTCATCTACTCTTTGTATCACCTCAGGCCCTGCTGGTCCATGCTGGTTTTTCCGCCGTGCTTCAGAAATGATCTCCGTCCACACTAAACGACCGAAAACGCATGTCACATGACCATTCGTGCACACTGGGCATGTGCATACAAGTGTAAACAGGAAGTTGGTTGCCAGTCCAAACCGACGTTGAGATTTGCTCGCCTCTTGCGTATGTAGGCAGCTGCAGTGTTATAAAATACAGAATTGAACTGCACAATGGCTGCTAAGAATGACAACAAAGCCAGCAAAACTTGCAGTTCAGTCTCCGTGTTGTCGTGTATACGATCGAGGTAGAGTAACGGTCATATTGTAGGGGCTTGACAAATCAAGGAAGTTTGATTTGTCAATCACAGCTGGAAATGGAACGGCAGTGAGATAGAAGGTAGATAATGAGTACGCATGACCAGCCAATGGAACGCTAATGAGAGGGAGAGATGGGAATCAGTTAAGGTAAAAGGAGGAAAGGTGGATGTTCTGAGCATTCAGCCCCAGGAACGAGGTCTCTGCTGAATACCGGCATGGCCGTGCATGAGCTTGGAGTGTTAATAAGATGCACTTCATTTTCTTTCTCATTCCATCTCTATCCTGAGTGTATTAAGTCCTCTCCGTCTACTGCTGTTTATATCAGCGTGATTTATTCCTCTTAATCTAATGAGAGGTTATCTCATATTCTTTTCCTGCAAAAGATACAAATATTAATCTCACCCCTAAACCTAGTATTAGCTTTTCATTTTATTTTTGTGAGTTTAAGACCATGTCATTCAGTCAGTTATGAAGCTGTATGGTAAAAAAAAAATACTCACCTCAGAGTGGATTATTTAAGGCCTGATCACGGACATCACATGGCACAGCATGAACTCTTTCCAAGCTTCTGCTTTACAGGTACTTTCTGTCCTCAAGCCCCAGTCAACATCCTGAATGACCATGATTTTAAAAGCATTTTTATCATTAGGGACTTTTTTCCCTCCAAAGTCTCTCCACTGACCATGTCAGAGCTTCTTTTTCCACCCTAACATGCTTTCTTTCTCTCTATCTTGGCACTGTTTTTCTTTTAGTCTCCTCAGTCTGCTTCAATTATCTTCACAGAACATCTGTCCCTCTGGCAGGTAGTATAGTGCTGTAGTGTTGCCCTCTGGCTCTTCTCTCATCTCTACCCCTTTCACTCATCTTTCTCTCTTCTGTGATTTTGGGTTCACGCTGATTATTGTGCTTTTATCTCCATTTGTATGCACTTATCAGCAAGATAGCATCATATCCCTTAAAGAGCTCCCAAATCGGAGTATTGAATTTGCAGCAATACACCCTGTTTATCTGGTTGAATCCAAATGTCAAGTAATGACTGTGTAATAGGATGAGATATCAGATCCCACTAGGACTACATCACATCTTATTAACATCACTGCTGTTTGCTTTGGAAAACGAATCTGGCATTTTACTTCACGACTTTTAAATATGTCTTTTTTATCTCCTTGTGTAGTGCCTCTGCCTCAAGCAATTATTTGAAGAGACAGACTTCTAGAGGCATAAAGCTTAAGGCTATGGAGAAATTACGTTCTAACACTATGTAGAGTGTGTGGCGTTGAATTGGAAAGAAGGTTCAATGTTTCTTAAAATCTTCACTTATATACTGACTCAACTATTCAACAATTAACTGGATATATATATATATATATATATATATATATATATATATATATATATATATATATATATATATATATATATATATATATATATATATATATGATTTAGGCATTATGTGTGCAATAAAGGCACTATGTGTGCTATAAAGGCATTATGTGTGCTATAAAGGCACTATGTCTGCTATAAAGGCACTATGTGTGCAATAAAGGCACAATGTGTGCTATAAAGGCATTATGTGTGCTATAAAGGCACTATGTGTGCAATAAAGGGACTATGTGTGCTATAAAGGCACTATGTGTACAATAAAGGCATTATGTGTGCTATAAAGGCACTATGTGTGCTATAAAGGCATTATGTGTGCAATAAAGGGACTATGTGTGCTATAAAGTCACTATGTGTGCTATAAAGGCATGTTTGCTATAAAGGCACTATGTCTGCTATAAAGGCACTATGTGTGCTATAAAGGCACTATGTGTGCTATAAAGGCATTATGTGTGCTATAAAGGCATTATGTGTGCTATAAAGGCACTATGTGTGCTGTAAAGGCACTATGTGTGCTATAAAGGCATTATGTGTGCTATAAAGGCACTATGTGTGCTGTAAAGGCACTATGTGTGCTATAAAGGCACTATGTGTGCTATAAAGGCATGTGTGCTATAAAGGCACTATGTGTGCTATAAAGACACTATGTCTGCTATAAAGGCATGTTTGCTATAAAGGCACTATGTGTGCTATAAAGGCATTATGTGTGCTATAAAGGCACTATGTGTGCAATAAAGGCACTATGTGTGCTATAAAGGCACAATGTGTGCTATAAAGGCATCATGTGTGCTATAAAGGCATTATGTGTGCTATAAAGGCAGTAAGTGTACAATAAATGCATTATGTGTGCTATAAAGGCATTATGAGTGCTATAAAGGCACAATGTGTGCTATTAAGGGACTATGTGTGCTATAAAGGCACTATGTCTGCTATAAAGACACTATGTGTGCTGCCATATAAATTCTCTACACCTGAGAAAGGTCTTTATCTTACAAGCTTCTATGATGTTGTCATTAAAGTGATGAACATTAACCCTGCCTGAACTTATGAAAGACGCTTACGAGAAATTTTTGAACTTCATTCTGTTTATGTTAGTGTTTCAGTTACATTTGACTACACGTAATAGCAGTTGTTTCACTAATTGTTCAAAAAGGTTTAAGTTTCTTCATAATAAATAAATAAATAAATAAAAAAAACCTGAAGATTTGGTGCTCCAATATTAATGAGGAAGATTACTGTCTGCAGAGGGAACATAAGGCACTGCTGAGCCACTGAACCACATCTTCTCCTTCTTCTAACTCCTGCTGAATCAAGAGTAAGTTTTATAGAAAGCGCTCACAATTTCTAACATTAAAAAATTTGAGGTAATCAGTTTCCTCACATTTTTTGAGTTAAATGAACTTACCCGGTTTTACAGTGTAGTGATTTTCTTGCCTTTTAACAGACTTTTTGTAAGTGTTTCTTGTTAAAAAACAAAAAAACAAAAATGAGGCTCCTCTTCATTTCAGTATTTGTCTTTGTGATGGACGTTTACACCGTGTACACTGTTGTGTCTTCAGGCTTTTAGGCACTTTAGGCATTTTCTCCTATTAGACACAATGTGTTTTTTTCTATGCATATATATATATATATATATATATATATATATATATATATATATATATATATATATATATATATATATATATATATATATTGTCAGTTCTCTCTCTCTACCTCTATAACTCTCTCCCTCCCACTCTCTCCTTTCTCATTATCTCTCTATTTCTCTTTCTATATCTATGTCACATAAATAGCTTGTCTTATCTGTCAGAAAAGCCCCCAAGTGAATAGAAGATGCCAAACCCTGAAGATAATAGTCTCTTAAATGCTGGATCACATTTTATTTTCTCTCTTGGGGCAGAAAGATGTCTTTTCTGTCTTCAGATGGTAGCAAACAAGAAAAAAAAATGCTCTCAGGTGCGACGGTGACTCAACACCTAAGACAGAAAAACGTCTGTAAATCATCTAGAGTTGTGATTGTATTGTGGTTTCCGAGAATTTTAATTCGTTTGTAGATTCTGACATTTCGAGGGAAATTTCATATTAATCCATTGTGTTACTGTGTTCACTATGGATGGATGTATTGGATTTTCATTACATTTACAATAAATAATACACTAAAATTTGTACTGAGGAAAGGTTCATTGATTTGGCACATGACATGATGCTAAATAGCTGCACATTTATTGTGTTATTTCATATTTTAGATTTTAGGCTGTGTATTTTTTCTTTCTCTTTTATGGAGTGATGTAATGATTCCAAGGATTCAGTTGAAAAGACGATTGACTTTCTGAATTTCAGAATCTATAGGTTCACATTATCTATAAATACATCAGATTTTTCAGAAATAGCTTCTTTTTTTTAGTTTTTAGTTCAATGGGTATGCATATATATTAGCTTGTTTCTTAGAAATACATGGTATAAAGGGATGAATAAGGAACAAATTATAAAATGGTGTTCTGCCACAGGGAAAAAAAAACTCATCGATGTAGCCTGCCATGCTTCTCTTATCACCCTAAGTTGATTATTTTCTTATAACAGAATATCATTAAGCTTTTTTTTTTTTCTGTTTGTTTGCTTGTTTTGGGTTTTTTTTGTTCTTTTTGTTTATGGCAGTAATTTGCCAATGATTCAAAATGAAACTTTATTGATGACAGATTGTAGGACAACCATACGAGGAATTTAGTTCCTGCTATTAAAAACATATATTAACAGCTATGAAAAGCCCTTCCTTCACCAGTCTCTTTTTTTCTCTCTCTTGAAGGTAATAAGATTTAAAAACACACACACACACACAAACACACACACACACACACACACACACACACACACACACACACACACACACACACACACACACACACACACACACGCACACATAAACAAACCTATACACACAAAGAAACCCAAAGCACAAAGTCTTCCTGTGTGTTACAAAGCATTGACACTGGAAACACCTCCCATAATTACATGACTGTTACATCAACTTTACAAAAAAAAAAAAATCCATTCATGTTGAGCATATGCCATAGAAGTCCCTGCAAAAGAGTCGTTACTATAGAAACAATAATGGATTAGATCAAAGACATTAATATGTGATTTGAATTACAGCCATCACTACTGTCACTTTCTAACCAATCAGAATTGAGAATTTAACAGTGCTGCGATATAAAAGAGTTTAGGCTGGTGCTCAGTCTGAGTCATTTGCTTGTTCTTTGGGTGTTTTTTATTTTTCCCCTGGTTATAAAATCACACTGTTTTGTCCTTTTTATTGGTACTTTCATGGACATCTTAAGGACATAAGCTACAACAAACTTACATTATACTGTAAATAAGGCGACCAATAAATGTGCAGTTTGTGACAGTTACAGCTGGTTTGCTGGCTAATCCTCGATTCCTCTCCTAAAGAAGGAGTCTTGATCTCTCTTTATGCACTTTAATTTAAGGACGTACTTGATTAAACCACAGGCTAGGCAGCATATTCGGCCAACTAATTACACACTGACTGTAAGGTCCAGGGCTTGAGCTGGAATGAAATGCATTCATATTCATTCTGTGGAAAACTAGTTGACTGGAAGCTGTCAGAGGAAGGAATCCATTTGATCCAATCCAATGAACATTTCTAATGTTTTATATGCAAATGAATATAATAAAACAAGATTTAATGCTGCACTGTGACCTGATTTCTTCACGTCATCTTTCTGGATTGGAGCGAAGAGGGTCGGATAGGCTATGAGTTCACACACACCCCCATACACACACTCTTTCCAGACACACTCTGCCTTTCCACTCATTATTCTTTATTCAAACATCAGCTGTCAGCCCCAGAGCCAAAGATATCCACTGTGGAATCAAGTGAATAGAAACAGCTTATATATTAACAATTTGCATAATTCATCATTGCATAAATATTCATTTTTTTAAAAAAATTGCATAATTTATAAAAGGTTGTGGGGTTTGTTTTTTTTTTCTTTCATAATAAATTCAAGCATTAGAAATGTGATGTTTTCAGAACATTTAAATAGGTGTGTGCTGATTGTATATTTTCCAATGTGGCTCCAATCGTTAAATAATTAATGCTAAACCTTTTCTTAAGAAATAAGAGTTTAAAAAAAAAAATATTTATACATACATTTTTTACAATTTATACATAATTTGTACACACATATTTTGTACAAAATGCACTAACATTCAACAGCGCTGAGAAGTCGCTCAAGCTTGACTATCTAGAGGAAGTAACTATCTACTTGACTATCTAGAGGAAGGAAAACTCATAACTATTATTAACTAGTATTAACTATTATTAATTATTAAAATAAACATTTAATTGCCAGTAGTGTGTAAACTCTAATAAACACAAACAAACAAACAAACAAAACAACCTGACAGTGTATTTTCCTTCAAAATGAAATCTGCAGTGAAGTCAATGAAATTATAATACCTACATGATGATATAATATGTGCTTTAATAATTAAGAAAAAGCATTATAAAATAAAATGTTTACTAGAAGTGTATTTTCGATATGAATTCAATTTGCTTTTATATGTTATGAAACAAACAAAAATTCCATGCTGTCACATGATGCTGTGACACACTGATTATGCAAATAGAACACTCATCTTATTAAACATAGACAACTTAATTATGATAACACATTTCAATTAACATGCATGTCAATTAGTCTTAGCAGTGACATTCACTAATCACAGTCATGTAATTACACATTTTTCCGGTACACAACTTGCAAATATACACAACACTTCCAAAAAAGGTTTTGTTGTCTTCCTGCCCCACAAATATCCATTCATGCTGTAGTGAACATCATGTGGATCCACATCTGATTCATGGTAGTTTTGCTTCTTGACATAAATAAAAGTAGTGTAAAGAGTCAGATCAAAGTCTGCTAGCTGGAGATATGCATCATCCTTCAGAACGCTCTCATATCCTCTGATGTTTCTATTATAATCAGCTTATGTCCTATTCTATCAGTGCTGCTGAATGCCTTGGTATTCGTCCGTCACCTCATCACCTGAATGCTGACACTGTTAAAGACACCAGCTGTCTACTAACGGATTACAGAAAGGAGCCCTCACAAAAGACATCCCATTCATACTATGCTTGCATAATCATACAATGCTTTTCTGCATTTTTACTGTTCTCGCCAACCCAGGAATTTTGCTGGTAGACTAAATAAGATGTGCATTCAAGAAATATTAATACGTTCACCTCACACCTCCAGGGTCGGGGGTTCGATTCCCGCCGTGGCCCTGTGTGTGCGGAGTTTGCATGTTGGGGGTTTTCTCCGGGTACTCCGGTTTCCTCCCTCAGTCCAAAGACATGCATGCTAGGCTGATTGGCATGTCCAAAGTGTTCGTATGAATGGGTGTGTGAATGTGTATGAGAGTGTGCCCTGCAATGGATTGGCACCCTGTCCAGGGTGTACCCCGCCTTGTGCCCAATGCTCCCTGGGATAGGCTCCAGGTTCTCCGTGACCCTGAAGGAAGGATAAGTGGTATAGAAGATGGATGGATTCAAGAAATAGAGATTCCCTTGTCAGCTGGTGAAAGAGAGAAATTATAGGAATTTGCTAAGCAGGACATGACAAGGAAATCAAGGCCTGAATGCATAGAAAGACACGTCTGTCCTGACCAAAGAAGAATGGATTCATTTAGCTGGGAGGGGATAAAAGGGAAACATTAGGGCGGTTATTCAGAGTCGGCGACTTGAGTATAAACGTTATGTTGATGCTTACATGGGAAAGTTATGCGTGTTCAGACTTAGTTTATGCAGCTATTTATAGTGGGTGAAACAAGTATTGGATGCGTCAGCATTTTTTTTTTTCAGTAAATATATTTCTAATGAGGCTATTCACACAAAATTTTCCCCAAACATCAGTATTAATTCAAGAATTCAGGAAATATAAAGAATTCACAACATTAAAGTCCATAAATAAAGTTATGTGTAATAAAGTGGAATGACACTGGGAAAAAAGTATTGAAAACGCTAAGAAAAAGCAGTTCTCCAAGGCAAGGTAAAGCAAGAAATATATATATATATATATATATATATATATATATATATATATATATATATATATATATATATATATATATATATATATATATATATATATATATATATATATATATATATATATATATATATATATATATATATATATTAGTAATTATATATATTATATATTATTATATATACTTATTTCCTCCAGTATAAATTTTTTGTTGGCCTTCTCGTTCAGATTATGCAGTCACCTGTGTGTAGTTCACACTTTCAAGATTGCCAGATTTTTATTAAGTAGCGTGTGCCTGAGACATTTTTTTTTCCAATAGTGTCTAGACCACAACAAGGTTTTTTTTTTATATCAAGGACAGAAAATTAGGTCTTTCTTTAATGCCAAATGTAATATTGTATACCATAAAAACCAGAGACCATTTAGAATTGAAAAATAATCAAATTAAACAATACAATGATACACGAACGAGAAGATGGCAAACATTTAAATAAACATCTGATTGGATCCAATATGAGTCTAACATATTGATGCAGGAATTCCATTTACATTACTTGTGTGTAATTAATCACATTAAACACTGCGAAATTGGTTTAATTTAACGTATTATTCAGCAGCATATATAAAATAGCACTTGATCCAGCATGTGCTATTATTTTGCATTTATTCTTTTTTATATTGATAGTTAATTGTGCATACAGTGTAATGAAGCCATTAATCATCGTCATGAAAGCATAATGTGTGCACAGGGTGTAGACTATTTAATAAAATAGCTTATACACAGTGCACACAGTTTGAAAGATAATCTGACTGAACATTCATCTGCTATGCACACAGCTCATTTTAAGTAAGTGTTGTTCATAATTTTATCCATAAAATGTTTGCACCTTGAGATAAGCAATGTCTTTAATTAAAAAGCTGTCTCCTCCAATGTCCTCAATGTGAAAAAAAACAAACAAAAACAAACTATGGACAATGCTGAAGTGTTAATTCATTGTGTCATACTTATATGTATGTATAATATTGCCCTTGCATGGCACACGAAAAGTTTGCTAAAAGTTAGTATTCAGAAATAACACAAACATAATTGTGACAACACTGAACGTGACCCATTGTAGGCGTATTTTATGAGCATACAGGTTAAGTGGTCCATAGACCAAATGGCTTCCATTACACATTATAAAATGGACTAATATCTGAGGTTCAAGTTGTACTTACTTTTTGTGATGCGGGTAGATGATCACATACTACCTAATTAAGTCTAATCCATTCACGGTGTGATTCATAAGGCTTTTTATGGCCCTGAACACAAAAGCTCTCGGCTTTAAAGGACTAGGTTTGAATCAATATGTCCATTTAAATTTTAATCAAGCATGGATTAAATGTAATCAATTTCTCTGTAATGGAGAGTAAAACATCACCATAGTCAGCATGTGTGGAGAAAATCTCTTGTCCCTTGTCAGTCTTTTTAAGACGAGCTCTGAATTGTAGCACTGATAAGATTAGGGGAAAACAGCTATTTCTAATCAAACAGAGCAATTTATCTCTTGAGCTTCAAGTACAATCATACAAACCTAAAACAAACCTAAGTTCCTGCCGGGTACATGATAATTGAGTGAGGTTGTCTTAGTTAAAAATCAGAGGAAATAAGAAACAGATGCTTTGATACCTAAACGTTGATACCTTCATTTCAAAGGCCTGAGACATGCATCTGGAGTGTAGCTAGTGTGTCAGGCAGGAAAACTTTCCATATGTCTATACCATCCATCCATCCATCCTCAACCGCTTATCCATTAATCAGGTCGCAGGGGCAGAATCTCCAGCAGGGGACCCCAAACTTCCCTTTCCCGAGCCACATTAACCAGCTCTGACTGGGGATCCCGAGGCGTTCGCAGGCAAGTGTGGAGATATAATCTCTCCACCTAGTCCTGGGTCTTCCCCAAGGTCTCCTCCCAGCTGGACGTGCCTGGAACACCTCCCTAGGGAGGCTCCCAGAGGGCATCCTTACCAGGTGCCTGAACCACCTCAACTGGCTCCTTTCAACGCAAAGGAGCAGCGGCTCTACTCTGAGTTCCTCTTGGATAGCCGAGCTTCTCACCCTATCTGTAAGGGAGAAGCCAGCCATCCTCCTGAGAAAACCCATTTCAGCCACTTGTACCTGCAATCTAGTTCTATCAGTAACTACATATGTCTATACGTGCATCCAAAATTGAGTACCACATTTCACAATGGTAGAACATTCAATTAGAATGATCTTCCTAGCTTAGTACTGCATTCAACGTTATAGGTTTTGCTCCTACAGCCTATAAATTTGACACATCTTGTAAGCTATTAAATTCAGCTTAGCAGAACAGATGTCAGTTTCACTCATTTTAATATCACAAACTGCACAATGCATAAGCACTGTAGGGCAACACTTGAAATATTAAAGACAGGCAGAAGCTGAGCTGCTGCTTGAAAAATATCAGACTGGTATTCTGATGCTGGTTCAAAAAAAAAACTATCCAAAAAAGTTTCTACAGAATCTCTGATATTTGTAGTATAGATATTAAGAAAAATTTGAACAGGTCTGCTTAATGGCTTTAAATAGCAGCTTACAAACCCCTTAACATGTTGGGGGATTTGTTGTGAGGCATGCCAAGTTACCAGAATCAGTTTGCAAACTACAGTCCATTAGAAGAACATCATTGTCTAGAGAACATTCTGAATCCCTTGTATTGCACACTATCCATGCAGCACAAATGGCTTCAAGTCAGCGTTTAAAAAATGAACGAACACTGATTTTAGTTTAAATAACAGAACCGGGACAAACCTACTACAACTAGATCTTCATTGATCGTGTAGGCTTAACAAGACATCAGTCAGCAGACATGGAATGCTACAAGTTTGTTTTATTAGAGAAAATATTTGACAAAGGACCATTTTTTATGTGGGTTGGTAGCCAACATAAAAGTCCTGAGTAAACATCCAGCCATTTGACCTTTGGCTTTGAGGAACACCATGGAAGCTTGGAGAAGTAATATGAAATGTACCACTGGATGATACACTCGTCTTCTGGACCAGCATAAAGCAAGGAGCAGGGGCCAGTTGTTTGCAGACCCCCTGTGTATGGCCTTTTATCTCTGCACCCTATTTAAGCTGCTAAAATGCTCTCTTGATGTTAAATGCTAATAGTCAGTTGTGGTTTAAATTTGAGGAAGTTCTACAGGTAGTGGAGATGCTGGTTATTGATCCCTCTGGGATCATAATTAAGTTTTGAGCAGAGATCAGGTGTGTTAAGGTCCACTCAGTCTTGACACACTCGCTCTGCATAAGGCCATAGTGGCTGGAAGGCTCTTGAGACAACCCATTGGCACCCAAAACCACTTGAAGACATAGTTGAGCCACTTGACATGAAGCTACCTTTAGAGTCTTGCTAGGTCATAATTAAATCTGGAACTTGGTTTTATTCACTGTAACCTTTTATACTACTGTATTGGTGTTAAAACCCTGAACCTAAAATGGGCCTAACTTGCTTTGGTGTACTGGTTAAAATGTGCAGTCGTGTTTCTGCATTTCATCAGCACTTTAGAACTGGGACAGGCCACTTTGAAATGCTGGTAGTGGCGAGAAAGCAGTCATCTGCTTGTCCCCTGGGAAGATAGCCACATAAGGTCTGGTTCATTGTGCAAATGCAGCAATGGTGGCTCAGTGGTTAAGGATCTGGGTTCAAGCCACTGTTGGGGCCCTTGAGCAAGGGCCTTAACCCTATCCGCTCCATAGATGCCGTATCATGGCTAACCCTATGCTCTTACTTCCTGGGATATACATGTGACAAATAAAGGCTTTCTTCAAATTATTGACTGTCAGATGTCATACCAAGATGCCCACTGGGATGTTGATCAAAGAAGGTAAAGAGCCTTGCCTTCATCTGTAGTAAGAACGCTGGCAGACGTGTGCTTTGGCCCACTCCTTTTGAAGCATACCAACCGGACTTAGAGTACTAAACACCATGGCTACTTTGAGGGGAAGCTTAAACAGATTCCCCTCCTAAATATTTGGGTTGAGGCAATAACCTTGCTTGTCTTCAAAGCACTGGCACATTGCTTTCTAAAGGGTGAAGGGACAATGCTAACAAATTGCACTCTCACTGAAGAAAGACAGCTTAACTGCTGGAGGATTGAGTCCCATAGTTTGCCCGAGGATGAAGATTTGCAGCATATTGACTAAATGAGACTGATTTCGGAAATTTTGGGACACATGCTGGTATTGGGCAATAGAGCCAATCAAAATCAACCAAATCTCTATTAATATCATAAAAACATTTATCGGTGCATTAAAAAGGCCTGCACAAGATACACAAGGTACATTCTGAGCTCAACTATGAACAGACATAAAGAATGGAAGCAAAGAGTACCAGATACTTTTTTTCCCCACTGGGCTTTTTAGAGTGAGACATGATCACATCATCTGGAAGAAATGACCAGTGATAAAGACCGGGATTGTTGATAAATTACACTACTTCAAGATTATGAATTAGACCAAATTTATTGTCCTCAAAAACAAGCTGTTTATCTAAAACCTATTAACATATAAAAAAAAAACAACCAGTGTGATGGACATGACAGTGCCTCAGGTGTGGATCAGGTGGTAGAGCGGGTTGTCCACTAATCGTAGCATGGTCTATTCGATTCCCGGCCCATGAGACTCCACATGCCAAAGTATCCTTGGACAAGACACTGAACCCCAAGTTGCTCCCGATGGCAAGCTAGCGCCTGCTAACATTGGTGTGTGAGTGTGTGTGTGAATGGGTAAAACACACACAGTGTAAATTGCTTTGTAGAACCTCTTAAGGTTAAAAAAAGAGCTATGTAAAAGGCCAGACCATTTACCATTTTACCATCTTTCAAAAGCAATTGTTCATGTTTGGGACACTGCATTAATATTCATCAAAACACAAGGTATTGTTTGTAATCATGAGAGGCGCCAACATTTTTAGTGCTTACAAATGGAAAGAATTAAAAATTTTGTTATAATATAAATTGCATGAATTCCTGTAATGACTGCAATGTGAGAAGCTTTGTAATAAAGGAGGTCAAAACTGCTCAAAAGGTTATAAAGGTTATGTATGTAAAGGCTAAATAAGGAATAAATATGAAAGGGTGGGTCATTTTGTGAATGTATTCAGCGTGTTTTCATTGAACATCAGATGGTTTCAGTAAATCAGCAACTGTCACAATTTAATGTTACATTTTCCAGTGATTAGTGCTTGTATATACAAGTCCTTCTTCTAGTCTGATGGTATGTCTCATCCTTCCCTTGATGCCTAGATTTACACAAAGGAACAAATGCATCATGTCTGTGTTTCTGTTTACCATACAGAAGGAAATGGATTCACAAATGAAATCGGTTTTTTATGGCATCTGTACTCTCAGAGAAGCTCTTACCAGTGGCTCTGTAGCAGCTCTCTCGGATTTGAGCAGTTTGCACAGGCAGTTTGGAGAGGAGATGTGCAGAGGAGATTAAACTCAGGTGTTCTCTCTGTTCTACTGGGAAGGCTTGCACAGCAGTTAAACACTTCTAGAAGTATGTCTATTAGATTTGATCTAAGGTGTGTTTAGAATGGACATCAAATATATTCTAGTTGTTACTATAGAAACTTTAACGTATCCCAATTAGTACGTTAATGTAAACCTGTATTTGCCTTGTAACCCGAACTACTGGCAAAGCTGCTGTAATAGAAAACGAATCAAAACCTACTAACCAATCAGACCACCGTGTTTATCATAGTCTCTAAGCATATTGTTACGTTCGAGGACGTATGTCTATTTATAGTGGTGTGTTTATGTATTTTTGCATTTGTTTATATTCTGTGTTTTGTTCTCTTCCCTTATTCTCTCTCCTTCCATCGTAATGCAGGTACTCTGATTGACCAGCTGTGTTTAATTAGTTTATGGTTGAGGTGATGGGATAGCGTACGGTGAAGCAGAGATATAAGCAGCATGGGATCTGTGGAGAAATGAAAGACTTCGTTGGATGAGGATGAATCTTTCCTCCTGTTTTGTATTTACTTCACTAAACTTGTTGATGTTTTTTTTTTCTTTTCCTTTATGCTTCACTTCTGCTGTAAGTAGTTTGTTTGCTCAGTATCTTTATTTCTTTCTTGTTTTCTGCTGTTCTCCTGATTTTCTCCTTTTTATGGTTAGACAGGGAGAGAGGGAAGGGTTTTGTAATTAATTTTATTTTCTTGATCTTTTTCTAGGCAATATAAAGAGGGTTCTTGGTTAGTTATTTATGTTTTGTTTGTTATTTTGTCCATGCCCTCCCCTGAAGATATTGTCCCTACTTATTGTTCTTGTTCTTGTTGCCTTCTTGTTCTTCCTCTTCTTCTTGTTTTCTTGTTGTTGTTCTTCTTGTTCTTCTTTTTGTTCTTCTTCTTGTTCTTCTTCTTCTTCTTCTTCTTGTTCCTCTTCTTGTTCTTCTTGTTCTTGTTCTTCTTCTTCTTGTTTTTCTTGTTTTTCTTCTTCTTCTTCTTCTTCTTCTTCTTCTTCTTCTTCCTCTTCTTCTTCTTCTTCTTCCTCTTCTTCTTGTTCTTCTTGTTCTTGTTTTTCTTGTTCTTCTTCTTGTTCTTCCTCTTGTTGTTGTTCTTCTTCTTCTTCCTCTTCTTCTTCTTCTTCCTCTTCTTCTTGTTCTTCCTCTTCTTCTTGTTCTTCTTCTTCTTCTTGTTCTTGTTTTTCTTCTTCTTCTTGTTCTTCCTCTTGTTGTTCTTCTTCTTGTTCTTGTTCTACTTCTTGTTCATCTTGTTCTTCTTGTTCTTCTTCCTGTACTTGTTCTTCTTCTTGTTCTTGTTCATTACCATTCTTTACAACTTCAAATTAAGTTATCTTTGTTGAATTGGTGGTGTTGATTCTGGGACAGGAGGCTGGATATTCTGGTACTCTCTCCAAGGTTTTCTTTTTCTTTCATTATTTTTTATTTTTCTTTACTTTGTTACTGGCTCTCCAACCCTAGACTGGTAGTTATGTAACAATACCTTTTTTAAACAACTCGTATTTTAGACGAGTACATGGTTTGAAATGATCAGTAGTGCTTCTTGAAATCCAACCCTACACCTTCTAGTTCTGACTATACCTTAAACATGAATACACTACAGTCAAGTCTGAAGTCTCATAATCCAGTGTTTGCATTAAGGACAAGTTTTACACCCCACTATGGTCTACTCTCTATTGGTGTTTAAGTCTTCTTTGTCTTGATGTGCAAATGTGACCATTTAACTGCTTCTATTAACCTCCCTCATCATGACCCATTTTATTTCCTGCCAGATATTCATTTCCTAACATTATAACCAGCTCAGAAATATATATCAGGTTTTTGGCTGTCATCCCTAGAGCCTGCATTTACTGCTTTAATACAAGGTCAAGAGACAAAGAACCTGTTCACTCTGCTATTAGGATTTTGATGGATTGGTGTAAAGTTTTAAAAGATTAATTGAAACTATGGTCCTATTCTTTGGTGGTTAGTGAAGCATTATGGGCACACAAGTGTAAAGATATTAATTTCTCTGAAATGTCAGTGTCTTAAATGTAAAATAAAATTGCTTGAGGAATCCAGTGACCTTGCTAAAAACCCAAACAGATAACATATACAGTATGCTATATAAAACAATTTCAGTCTACTAAGCACTGTTAACTGTTCCCTCAATGATCACAGTCTGGAATCTGTAGACACCTGGTAAGAAAGAAGAGGACTCCAAATCCCAAAATGTATCACTCTGTGTACTGTAGAGTCCTACAAATACACTCACAGGCCATTTAAGGAACTCCGTGACTTTGATCATGGCATGCTTGTTGGTGCCAGATGTATGGTTTGAGTATTTCAGAAACTGCTGATCTCCTGGGGTTTTCACATACAACAATCTCTTACACAGAATGATGAGTGGCAGTTCTGCAGGTGGAAAACCCCTATTGATGAGAGTGGTCAGAAGAGAATGGCCTGACAGTAACTCAAACAATCACTCTTTGCAACTGTGATGAGCAGAAATGCATCTCAGAATCTACAAACAAATCGTTACATATTTATACGCATGGCATGACATTGATGACTTTAGCTGCCATATTGCTCCCTTTTTCACTTATCCATGTGCAGGATTATTAAAATTAGCTCATTGCACGGCATCTTCAACTTCATCCACAGATCACAATTTAATATCAGCACTGTCATGTATATCAGAGAAGGAACTCTGAACTACAGTTCCCAGCAGCCACTGCACCTTACTGCATCACAGTCACATGACCACCTGAATCACATCGTGTTAACGAACACCTGTGTGTGTATGTATCCACAGTTTGCACAGCACTCCTTGTCTTACGTTTGTCTTTCTTAGCCTTAGTGTTTGCCACATGGTCATAGGTCATGACTATATCATTAATGGCAACGATAAAGATAAATGTAAAAGTATATAAATCCACCATCCAGCTGAGTTTTCACGATTGCCACTGCCAGCAAGCATTTCCTGACTACATAGCTGACTATAATTTTGCTCCTGTAGGTTCTTAAACTTCAAATGGTGAAAATGCTCATTTTCCATTTTTTTTATCCAGTTCTGGGTAATTTAATTTATCTTTTTTTTTTTTACATGATAATTCACCAGCAAGAAAAAAAATCAATATGCTGCAGAGAGCATTCATGCCTAATTTACAATGTACAATTAAAACAAGTTTACGCCATATAATATGTACTTAAAATATTACACATAAATATTGCGTTAAGGTAGACCTCTGGTGTTTCATTTTCATCTTGAAGACTTGTCTTTGTAGGAGCTTGATGTCTGTTCCAGCTCTGTGTTGGCAAGGCCAACCAGCGGTGTAATTGGGCCTGTTCATGCTAAGAGTCCTGGGGCTCAAGCTCAGCAGACTTAATTGGATATAGTCATCAAATCAAGTACTGTGTCCAATAAGAGCCACTCCGACAGCAAGGTCAGAGATTATCAGTTCAACAAGTCACTAAGCCTGGTTGAGTTTTCTGTGAGCAACTAATGAGAAGTCAAAGTCAAAGTGGTTTATTACTACTTGTTCTCCACTGTCAGTGAATCCACTGTATCAATTCCAGCACCATTTCACCACACCATGTCGCTATTATCCGATTAATTTCTTTCTCTTTGGACTACGTATCAGATACGGTCTGTTACATTCGTTAATTTCATTGTGTTGACTGACCAGATGCTTAAATGATCAAAGTCAAAGGAAGTCTTGTTTCATTTGGAGAGGAATATTAGTTATATGATTTTGTGTCGGGTATTCACTCTGTTATCTTTCACGTTGAGATTTCATGAGTCACTAAGCATACTGAAGAATAAAAAAATAACATATTATAATTATAAAACTTAAGATTACACTACAACCCTGTTGAGGGTGTCCCCCGCCTCATGCCCCAAGTCCCCTGGGATAGCCTCCAGGCTCCCCGTGACCCTGTGTAAGATAAGCGGTACAGAAAATGTATAGATTTATAGATAGAATACACTACAGTTGCGTTATCTTTGGCCTATGTACTGCATGAGGATCTTGTGTGGATTTCTGTCTTGCATTTAGGTGTTCTGTGTCACTGTAAGTAATGTATGGATTTAATACAAGCTCCTACTTTCACAAGGTCATTTACTTTTTAGCAAATTGGAAAAGGACAGAGAATCTTTAAATCTCCTGCTCAGCACATTTTTATGCTAAATACCATCCCTCTCTATAAGCCTTAAACACAGTCAAGTGTAAAATTTAAATAACTTCCGTATGATAGCAATTTAGATTAAAGCCAAATTAAAAGTAACATCACTCGAGAAAACTTCCAATCTCCATGATCATATATTTGGCCATAGATCACATTATGAAATCACCCTGAAAGTATAAAGACTTTTGCTTATAACTGGTGTCTGTGCAGTTTTTGAATATTTGCTCCAGATGTTAAACTATGCTTAATATTATTCATATTTGCCCATAATAGGAGCTTTCACTCTGTATGTACAGCGAAAGCTCTTAAACAGGCACTGAACTTTATTTATCTTATTTTATGGTTGCTGCTGCTGAAAAATCACATGATCATCTTTTAGTTTTAAAAACCTAGGAATTGATTTCTTATCCTCTCCCCCCCCCCCCCCCCCCTCATTTCTTATTGATTTCCTATTCCTAATTCTAATTGTACCTGGATTCAGCTAAATGTTCACCCGTTGGGCTAATGGTGAAGAAAAAAAAAAGCCCAGACACTATACATTATTGATTGAAAAGCGTTGTGTGCGTGTGTGTGTGTGTGTACAAAATACAAATACAAATAGGAGGCACACTACAAAGGGCAAGTATTTCAGACAAGGTCACACCAGGACTAGTTTCCTGTGATATGAAAGAAATAAGCTGTGCGAGCGGGACGAGGCAGAAGTATGAAGCTTTTAAGACAAGCAACGTCCTTAATAGCTGCCTGCTCAGAATTGTTGAGATCTGTTGATCTCTGGCACTGTCCTGTCATTGGTTTGCTGCCCGACTGTGTTCACCTGTTCTGTGTTTAGTTTTTGATTAGATTGCCTTTTTAAAGTATACCTCTGTACATAATTGTTTGCTGCGAAGTCTTTCTAATTAAGAATGATTCCTTCTAACTAAGAAGTATTTGACCTAATAAAGTACTTGCATTCCTGATCCGACTCACCCCAGTGTTACACATGCATATGACAAGGTAGTGAAAATCAGCTATGTAGATTTATACTTGGCATGTCAATTGAAACACCAGACACTGATAGCACAGTGGGTGGGGGGTGTTAAAATCATATGTCTTTTATACTAAAACTGATTTTACTGATTTTTAAACAATCCTATGCTTTATAATCTGACAAAAGTTCATATAATGGTGGTTCCAGTGACATCTGAAGTGTGATGAAATCACAGAGGAGTGTTAAAGGAAAGCAAAGTCTCCATGCTCCTCTGCTAAGGGGTAGAAAAAAGCCTATGGAGCTCCACGAGCAGAAGAAGGAAACTCATGTGTTGAGTCCTGGTCCCTCTACACAATGCTATATAGTGAGTGTGTTTGAAATGTCTCTCTCCTCAGCTAATTATAACTCTATGAGACTATGGCTAGCAAGAGCTGGTGTCCTCCTGTCTTTATTTATTTAGGGAACTCCTCTGGCACTTTTTTTTAATATAGACGTATATCCTGGCAGCAGATCAGGTGCTATACTGCTCTTCCAGTGTTTCTCACCAGATGTGACTATTTCCCCTGTGTATCTAGTCATGTGTCCAACCGTGTCCAAGTCTGTTGCTCAAGCAAACACTCAATCGCAAATGTATGAGAGACAGGCAACAGATGTTCCAGATAACTTTTAGAAATTGTGGAAAAGCATTCTGACTCTTACGGATGCTGCAGTCTGTCTATTAGTGTTAGGGGGCTGTTCACTGAGTCTCAGAAGGCTTTATTGTGGAAGACTTTTTTTTTTTTCTTCCTATACAAGCTTGAGCAGCTTGCTTTGTTTAGAGGTTCATCCAGGCATCACGTCATCACCTCATATACTCTTCAGTATACAGTCTCCTAATGGGCACAGATCTATAATGAATTATGGATTTATTTTTACTCAAATCTGTATTCCAAGACGTATAGATCAGAACCTATTTGATGTTGGCTTTACGATGACTGTTGTCATCATTCTCTTGAATGTTATGTGTATTTTTGATGTAATAGCCTTCTAGTGGAGGTGTTTTATCAGATATAATTAAGCATGTAAATGTTCAGGCATAATGGTTTATTTAATAATGAAAAAATTATCATTTCAGCTTGTAATGTTACTGAGAAAACCAGACACCAGGAAGTGCAAAACCCCCTTGTTCATGGTGGAAAACACATGTTATTCTAATAGAAAGAATCACAATGTAATGCTTTACAGTTAGCTTACTCATGGGAACATTCTGTTACGTGACGCTGACGGAGACAAACGCGGGCAGGCAAGGAGATGACGTGTGACGGACACTAGGCAGAACATGGAGTCGGGATTGTGCAGGTAAAACAGGTTAACAGCGGCATAGGCAAAAGCGTAGTCAAAAGACAAGCGGAAATCGAGAACCGGGAAGACACTTCTAATAATAATCAGGCTTGGTTAACCAACAGAGACGAGGCTGCTGAGCGGTTACTTCACAAGCGGCTGATGCTAACGAGGCGCTTATATAACTTTAGATGTCTGCAGGTGTTAATAATCAGAACTCCGGCGAACTCGAGCGCGGGTATGGCTGGGAAGTGTAGTACTCTTCTCCATGTCCCTGGGCGGCACTACACGTTGTGAATTGCAGCACCAATTTCGCCATGTCATAACAAATCCAGCAATGTGCTAATGTATTTGTTACCTGATTGTGTTCACCTGTTCTGTGTTAGTCCTTGATTAGTTTGTCTGTGTTTATCCTGTTTGTTGCAGTCTTATCATTCATTTTTGTTAAATCAAAACCTTGTTTACTGAGTTCTTTGCTTCATAGTACTTCCATTTTATTTATTTATTTATTTATTTATTTATTTTTTTGACCCTCACTTGTTAATAAAGCACATAACGAGTTCTACGCACTTGCTTCAGTGAACGTTATGAAAATGTTCTTCTGCATGAAATATAATTAGTTCTCAGTGGCTGGCTCAGACAGTATGTGCTTGTGTTTCTTCATAAACACGTTAAAAGAAATTAAAAATAAAGTAATACCCTGTGTTAGTCTTCAAAGAAGCAATGAAATCTCACTTATAGTCGAGTGTGTGATCCATACAGAGGCAGTTTATACAGTACCCCCCCCAACTGAAAATCTCTAGCTCAGTGCCTGAAATATTCGTGCAAATTGATGCTAGTGATTCTACATCCAGCTCAGTGTTTGTGGTTATTGAACTTACAGATTTTGCTTCATTAGTTCTTGCTTTATGTGCATATGAAAATACAGCAATAACCAGTAATCAGCTCACTGTAAACATCGACTCCTGAGTTCAGTGTGTGCTGTAATGAGAGTATGTGGAAAGGTGCTGTCTCTTATCTGAGCACTCGATCAGCAGAGATGTAAACTCATTATTAAACTCAGAGGGGGATACTTGTTCATTGGAACACCACTGATTTATTATCATTTTTTCAGTCATTAGTTCAGGTGTCGATGTTGCGCTGTCATCCTTTACCCAGGATGTTTTTCTTTATCCATTTACATATACATACAGTACACATTCACTTAAATGTATGTATATTTTTATTTTCGCTTCCATCTCCAGCAGATAGGATTTCAATCCAGTACACATATTACTGTGTATTTGTTGTTATTTTGAGTCCGTGGTGTAGAACTGACTGCGCTGTGGGTGAGCTAATTTTTTATTTTATTTTTTATTTTATGTATCCAATTATTTGCACTAACGTCCAATCAGTTTTTCTTGATTAATATCAAGATAGCTGACATTAAGATATGACATTAAGATATGACCTGTTAAGTAAATATACATTATAATAAATAATCATACTTTAAAGAAATATAATTTATTATATAATTGTTCAAATTGTAAAGAGATTCTAATAGTGAAAACAATGGGAAGTTAACGTCTAAATTCCTCCAGCATGTATATAAATGCATTTCAGATCTTTTTATTATTTTTTTCCCCCCACCCACCTTATTAAAATGTATCTGCTTTGAGAAAACTAAGATGGTGTGGTCTAAAACGCTCACTACGCTCCAGTACTTCAGCAGCAGATGGTTGGGGCTTTAACCCAATTAATCCCAAAGTTCATGACAGATAAAGTCCCAACAGAACATCTACCACCCGCAGGAGAACATGTCAGGGCTAAATAAATAAATAAATAAATAAATAAAGACTCCAGAAAACTTTCATATCCATAACTCTGCCTGTGAGGTACAGCCAACAAGCATTAGCTCAAAGAGGATTGCTGCTTAATTTTCTTTCATGCTGCATTCAGCTGTGCTAATGGGTTTGACACAGAGAAGACGAGATGAACCTCAGAAATCGTCCTCTGCTCACACAGGCACGCATCACCACATTCAATCTCTGAACTCTCCACCAATTTAAAGCACCTTCAAAGCTGAATAATTACAACAAGGAGAAAAGCAGTGAAGCCATTAATTGTTTTAACTTTGTTTCTTTAATTAGGACTTCACTGGGGACACGGATAAAGGGTGTAGATGTAGAGGCCGTGACTAGCTTAAATTCTTGTGCGCTCGCTCTGTGATTATTACACACCTTGATTGATCTCTTTGGGTACAGGATTTCCGTGTTAATTCTCACAGGCTAGAAAGATCAGCGATCATGGTGATATGAGCTGAAATAATAAGCTGCTTGTATGAGTTGTCAGACTGCACTGTGGTTTAAAGTATTGATTCTGATTGGTCATAAGGTGTTGATTCATTTGCTGCAATGCAAGGTTATGTTCCAGGTTCATGTTAACACTCTTGTTGTATTACATTATCACTTCTATAGCAAAAAACTTTATGGAAATTGCATTCTATAGCATGAACATAAATTGGCCAAATATAGCAATAACATTCTATAGCAATAGCTCAATAACTGTGAAGTATATAAGCTCAGAATATTTGTATATATTTATTCACAGATTTGTATCACAGACTGAGTAAGCAAACTAACTAAAGCCCTTTGGATATCAGGGAACTGTTGCTTATAATTGACAACAATACTTTAAGTATTGTGCTTTAATTGGGTTTTGTTACACTCTATATAGCTCAGAAACGTTCACATGACACTTAGAATCTATGACCGAATACAACAAAGTCAAACTGGTGTCCATTAAGCAGCATTTCATTATTATTATTATTATTCCTGTATGATTTTCAGAGGAAGATTTTCTTTTAATAATGACGGAGAACAATAATTTCACAATGACAAGAAACACATGCAATAAACGTACAAGTTAATATGTTTAAAATGATTTTTTTTTTTTGGAGACCCCAGAAAAGATATACTGCCTGCATGGGCTATATTGAGTGGTGGCTCTAAATGTACGCACACCACTGTTAACATGTTTCCCATAAAAAGGCAGAGAAAAAGGAAAACAATTAATTAATTAACGTCTTCCTTGTCCAGTACCCGAACACTTTGGACCAGTTTTGTGCCCTGCGATGGACTGGCACCCCTGTCCAGGGTGTAACCCGCCTTGTGCCCGGTGCTTCCTGGGATAGGCTCCAGGTTCCCTGTGACCCTGAAGAAAGGATAAGCGGTAGAAAATGGATGGATGGATGGATGGATGGATGGATGGATGGATGGATGGATGGGTGGATGGATTATTATGATTATTTACTTATTATTTTGCACAGGATTCAGGCTTCTATAACTGTGAAGTATATTAGAATTTCATTATACCATTTCCTCTCTTAAACATCAGTCATATACACAGGTTTTTTAATGACTTCCTGATGCCAACAAAGCAATGATCAGCATGACTATGTCTACATTGTTGTATAAAAGCCCTCCATTATTGAAAGTGTCATTTATGTCATTAGCTTTGGAAGTATAATTATATTTAATGAGTAAGACGGTGTCAGGATTTTTTCCCCCTTTAATAACCTTTTCATTTTTTGTATGAAGTAATTTCAAAGTGTGACAACATGAATGGCATACTGTAGAAAATGATACAATAATATGACTTGTCGCCTCCTGAGTGTACAATCATTTAGAGGTTCTCAATGTAAATGAAGCCCCAAGTTTTACCTTTACTGTATAGTATTCTATACATATCTACTTTATATTTGTTTTTGTATTCATTTAGAACACATTATATATTTAATCCAAATAATGAATTCATATTCAGTAACATCATTAATATGTACTGTATAATGAGGAGAAGTGTATGTTGTGTGTTGCCATATACACTGTAAAAGCGGACAAGTTCATTTAACTCAAAAAATTTGAGGAAACTAATTACCTCAAAATTTTTAAGTTCATAAATCGATTTCTTTAAGCAAGATACACTGAAATTGAGTTAACTGAGTTACAGTGTTTGTTATGTTTAAGTGTATTTGACTTAAAGAAATTGATTTATCAACTTAAAAATTTTGAGGTAATTAGTTTTCTCAAATTTTTTTTGAGTTAAATGAACTTATCCGGTTTTACAGTGTACAATTACATATGTTAAGCTTGTATGCCAGTCTCCTACAAGGTTTTATTTGTACACACTATGGCATAATTGTTCCTGAAAAGTGCTGCAAACATTTTAGTACATTATTCCCAGGATGTCTTGTATTGTATTTTAAGACATTTCACCTCATTCTACACATGTGTATGACAATACATGTTTGTCTTTTTAAAGTGAAACCTACATTCTGATTCTGTTTATAACTTTCTATATGGATTTTCATGTTTCTATAGCCGTGGAGAATGTGTGGTCTTCACAAAGCGGTGCTTTTGTGTATATTTAAAGTTGAATTTCAGTGTATATATATTTTTTTTATAGTTACCATGTCCTCTGGTAAGCATCAGCAGCACATCTATCATGCTTTATGTGGGTTTTTAAATGATTTCCTGATGTCCTGAAAGTGTAAATTTCTAGAAGGTGTTTTTCTTTAATTACTACTATTTAATGCTTCATAAACAATCTCCTGTTGGTTGTTTTTCACTGAAAAGGTTTTTCTTTTCAGTTTGGCATGTTGTCTTCATGTTACATATGAAAAGCAATACCGCTTGTGTATTACATTTTACCCCCCAGTGAGATTGCTCTTCTATCTGATACTGAATCATCTCCATACATAACAAATAGTTTTGTAATCGATTCAGTATTGGCATCAGTAAGTGTGTATCTGACACCATTTGAATGTAGTAACAGCAATTAGTACAAATGAAGCAAATATTCTGCTTCATTCGTTCATACAGTATATTCGGAGTTATTTTAAATTCAGATGAGGATTTCTCAAACATCTAGCATAAATTATTTGTTTTAGTGTTGAATGATGCATCCTTGAATAACAAGTATGAACCAAGCAGCGTTGAGTTTTCTGTTGCTGCTGAAATAAAACACAGTTCTCGCTTGTAAACGTATATGTTTGTTTCATTATGCTGTAAGAAGTTATGGATGATGTTTTTTTTTTTTCTGATGTCTATTTAATGCACCTCTAGAGATTCATTTTACATTCACAGATCATATGAGGACCTCAGAACATGCCGAGAACATGCATACTAATGAAATAAGATACGCTGTTTACGCGATATAGCACACATTTTCACTTCTAACCAAGCTTGTAAAACTTGAGAGAACCACAAAGGACCTTAACAAACCAAGCGATTGCTTTAACGTTGGTTCCCAAGGAAACCAGGCCATGTAGCACAGAAGTGATCTCGGCCATTAGACATCCCGGAAATTCAGTAAAGTGTCAAATATTAGTTCATTAATCATGAACACAAAAGGAGCTTGTGGAAATTTAGCTCATACAAAAAAATGTTTTATGGCAGATGTGAAGTCTGGAGCAGTCTGATGGATCCCTGCACTGATGTGATGAACAGCAGAAACGCTGATTAAATCAAACTGTCTGGCAAAATGAGAGCGCATACAAACTTCAGTCAACATGTTTTAGAAAAGTGTTGAGTATGAATTATAGAATTAATGTCAGAACATGAGATTCTCAGGAGAAATAAAACATCAAAACTTGTCATGTTGTCATTCCTAATATGTGAATATCACCCTTTTACCCTTTTTTAAAATAATTTTTAGGTGCCAGTAAATACAAATAGTAAACAGAAATCCATGCAGTTTAATTGAGTCAATGGTGGTTCAGTAAATATTTTCAATTCAATTTCATTTCAACTTATTTGGCTCAGTTTGCAGTGTTTGGTAAAGCTTTACATGTATATTACCTTACATTATGCATTATTTATTGATTAACTTTAACTTATTGAACTTTAACTGTTCACAAACTTGGTATTACTAATTTGTAAGTACAATTAATAAAGTAACAATTCACATCTCTAGTGCTTTATGTGGGTTTTTAAATGACCTCCTGATGTCATCAAGCAATAATCATACTCAGGGACAGGTCCTGAAATTGTAAAATTCTAGAAGGTGTTTTTATTTATATATATATATATATATATATATATATATATATATATATATATATATATATATATATATATATATATATATATATGAATGTATTTTCATCTTGTGTTCCACTTTTCCATGATCATTTAATTATTTACTGATACTTGCTGAGACGTTCTCCCATGGTTTCTAAGATGTGGAGAATTTATTCTCCCAGGCTGAATCAATTCTTCTCGTGTTTCTGGTTCTTTGTATTAAACTCTATCTTTCTGCTGCTGTTCCTGCCATTTCTATCACTTTCCTGCTGAAGCATTGTCTAGCAATAAGTCTAGAGTCTCATCAGTGATGGTGATGGTGATGGTGTTCCCATGAATGTGGAGGCTCAGCAATAAAATGCTGAGGTTCTGTGATAGTGGCTGTAAAGGTGAGAATTCAAATAACATATTGCCACCATTAAATCCTTCAGCAAGACTTTAACTATCAACAGTTTAGATCGATATTTGGACTGAATTTGGACCCAATTTGTCATTACAGTCTATAGAGTTATATAACTGTGAGTGTGTGTGTGTCCTGCTATTGTGTGTCCTGTTATTGTCAACTGTTCATACTATAGAGTCATAGGTTAAGAACTACATTATATGGCCAAAATTATGCAGACACCTGACCATCACACCCTTACATGGTTTTTCCCATACAATTGGAATCACACAATTCTGTATTATGTCTTTGTATTCTATAGTATTACAATTTCGGTTCATTGGAACTAAGAGGCCCAAACGTGTTCCAGCATGACAGTGCTCTTGTGCACATAGTGAGCTTCATGAAGACTTGTTTTCCCAACGTTGAAATGAAATAACTCGAGTGGACTGCTCAGAGCCCTGACCTCAATCTGACTGAACACCTTTGGGATGAACTGGACTGGCGAATGCATGCCAGACCTCCTTGCCTGACCTCATTAAGGTGCCTGACCTCACTAATGCTCTTTGGCTTAATGGAAAATTCCCACAGCCATATTCCAAAATCTAATGGAAAGCCATCCCAGAAGAGTAGAGGTTATTATAACAGCAAGTGGTGGACTAAATCTGAAAAAAAAGCACGAAATATGATGATCAGGTGTCCATAAACTATTGTACATACATATAAGTATTATGTTTAATAAATGCCAAAGTTTGCGAGTTTATCCGCTATTTATATACAGTATATAGTCCTATCAGGTTATAATTTTAATTAGCACTCAGCAATATATTGGCTAATACACAAATAGATTAAACATGCTTAATTGACAGAGGTTTCATCACATTACTGATGTTCTGGCACTAATTAAAGTGATGAATCAAAATCATATCTCATGTGAATTAAGTCCAGTAATTGGAAAGTTACTGTAGACTATAACTTTTCATTTTGTGATTTCAGAGTCTCTCAATCAGATGAGAGAATGTTATTTATGAAATTTTCAAAGCAAATTTCAGGACATTTTTGACATTCTGCCTGTAAACAAAGTGTTAATTCAAACTTGTATCTTGATGGGAACTTCTGAATATTCTTTTAATGTTGTAATTTGTGAGCCTCTCACTGAGGTTCATATTAAAGTCAGTCGACTACCCCATTCGCATCTGAAGTCTGTCTGGAAAAAAAAAAAGCTTAATTTCTGCAGTTCTACAGGCATTTCTATAATTTAGGTCTTCCAAGTAGGGCTATTCTTTAAACTTTTCCCTATCATCAGAAGATTTCCCGTTTGAATTCTGAAGATGCCACGACCACTACAATCACAATTTCCTGTGGCATTTCATAATGTGTAGTGGTCTGGGGAAACTTGTCTTACATCGCCGCGGTTGAATTTTTAAGCTTGCTAGCTAAACTTGATTTCCTCTCACAGTATCTGGCATGCATTGATCAAGTTGTTAGATAGACATGTGTCGCAGCCCAACAGGCATACGCCTAAACAATTCAGTTTTTAATTATATACTGGCTTCTAAAATGTCTATATGCACACTCATAATGGAATCGTTAAATATAGTTTTCTCGCTTTTCAGACTTTTGTTGGTTAACTTTAAAATGTTTTAATTCAGGCAAAAGAAATTCAGTTTAGGGAATGCCTACAGTTTTCAGAACTGCACTGCAAAAAAAAAAAAAGAAAGAAAGAAAGAAAAAAAAAGAGATATTTTATCAAGTGAAAATCTTGAATAATGAACATATTTGAATATATTTCTCATTATGAGATTATTATATAACAAACAAGACAATTATGTCTATTTCTTGATATTTGTACTAGTTTCAAGCTTCAAATTATATTATATTATTGGCAGATAATTTCGCTTGTTTTTGTAGATAGACTCTTGAAATAAACTAAATTATATATGCAAAAAAAGAGAGAAAAAAGAAAGAAAAAAACAAGGAGGAGAAAATTGAATAAGTACAAACTAACAAACTTTCATTTTGTAATGAGGAAACATCGATTTGTTCCTTTATGTGCTATGCTGAATAATATGTGTGGGCATGCATGTCTGGTATCTGGATGCTCATTCAGTTGAGAAGATCTGAAAAAGGTGGAGAGAGAGAGAGAGAGAGAGAGAGAGAGAGAGAGAGAGAGAGAGAGAGAGAGAGATGAATTATTCATCCATCAGGAAATAACTGATGGGTATACCCCTGTCTCCTAGCATGCGCTCGCTTACTTATTAATGTTTAATTGTTCATCTTGGGGTCAATTTTTCAGTTTATGCTCTACCAAAACAAATTTGAAACAGCAATAAGGATTGCTTCACAATATTACATAGAAAGAGGCTGAATAGGATGAGCCAAATTTGCGTGAATTAAATTATCACACATGTAAACAGCATCTGTTCACCAGTGTCCTAATTAACTGTGATAATTAAGTCATTTTGTGAATTTTTATTCTCAGAAGCTGTTGAAAGCTTATATATATATAGCCTTTTAAAACAATATTATCATTGGAAATTTGGAAGCAGGTCTGTAATAGAGTTTAATTGTATTTGTGTGCCTTTAAAATAAGCATTAGTTTCATTTGCCCTATATTCTTTGGTGTTTTAACGTTAGAGCAGGGCAGTGTGGGTGGGAATCGTGAGCTTATGGGAGAAGTGAGGATGAATTGCATTGCTAAAACACTCCGTCATAGCAATCAGAGCGTGACAGAGCAGCATGGCTCAGAGAGGATTGACAGGCGCATTAAAATGCAGATTGTGTTTTAGGGTTCAGGAATTTTATTTTTTTTTTACCGACATTCGAATGGTGCTCAACCTAACAGGCACATAAACTGACAGTTTTTATTTTTTATTCCAGATTCATTCTTTTATCTACATAAATAACGTAAGCTTTGACCAGTCAATGGTACCGACAATTAACATAATAATAAAACGCACCATAAAAATGTTTAAAAACATCAAGCGAGAGGAATAACTTCTCCGTTCTGGATGATGTAATATACTATGACTTGTGTAAGTATTCACGCCCCATAGAACTTTTCCACTTTTGTAGTGTTACAACCTTGAACTTACACACTTTGCAGCATGAGCTGGGGGTGAGTTGGAAATTAATTGTTATTTCTAGAGCATTCTCCCCGTGCTGCGGGGGTTTCCTCCAGGTACTCCGGTTCCCTCCCCCAGTCCAAAGACATGCATGGTAGGCTGATTGGCATGTCCAAAGTGTCCGTAGTGTATGAATGGGTGTGTGAGTATGTATGTGATTGTGCCCTGCAATGGATTGGCACCCTGTCCAGGGTGTACCCCGTCGGGTGCCCCATGCTCCCTGGGATAGGCTCCAGGTTCCTTGTGACCCTGAAAAGGATAAAGTGGTATAGAAGATGGATGGATGGATGGATGGATGGATGGATTACTTGCAGCAAACAGGCTAAAATGCAACTCATTGGCTCTCCCGCTCTCATTGGCTATTGTAGGTATCCCACCTCTACCGGCTTAGAATTGTTTCATCATTCCAAATAAATAGATCACGATCCACAAATAAATGTACTGAGATTTACAAAAATGAAACAAATTCATACATGCATTGAATGTGATCCACAAATATATATGCTAGTAGTTTCACAAAAATTAATTCAATTGACAAATAAATAAAATGAATTTAAAATAAAATGTTTTTATGTCACAAACACAACTTTGCGTTCATTTGTGGATCGCATCCTGTGCATTTGTGGATGTCGAAACATTTCTAACCGTCAAGTGTGCACAGAAATCCACAAATAGTTGGACTCCGCCCACCGTCTACTCAAGCCGATCGGATACATGCCGCATTGCACTGAACAATCGTAGCACATTCTCACTCCAACCAATCACGTTCAAGACAGGAACAGAGTCACAAATTCGTGTAGCAATTGTGTCAGGTGCTTCAAATGAAATTTCCACCGAGCCTGCTCTGCTCTATGTTTGCACGACACTAGTGAGATATTTGATCATTTGATTCACTAAGACATCTAATTCCACCAAGATTCATAAATATTCTAGATATGGTGGTAAACATGTCATTGGAAAAAAAATGTAATGAAATTTTAGAGGAAGCCAGTGAAGCCAGATTAGATATCATTAAACACACTTTCAATCATATCTAATCAGCGTGAGTGTTTAGATAGGGATTTAGATTAAGAATAAAAAAAGATCAAAAGATAGACCTACTTGGAAAATAGAGCTCGGAGAAAAATTAAACATGGGCTCATTATTAAAATGTTGGGGTATGACTTCGTCATCTCTCAGTTGTGAAGCTCAGGGTAATTAGTGAGTAACTTTCAAGTTTACAAGGAAGAGTTCAGACAAGTGTTTTAAAGTCAGTGGAACGAAAAGCTGCTGGAAATTAATGGATAATGGGCATACGCAGCCACTGTAGGACATGGATCTGTTTGGGTTTTTTATTTATTTATTTTTTTATTTTAATGTTGTCTCTGCTCTGTTAAGCATTTAGCTTTTAGCCTTTTAGCTTAAATACGACACATTTCAAAAAGCTATTTTCTGGTGGAATGCTGCACATTTCCGTGTGGATACAATACCACAGAGGCTTGTTAACCCTGCGTCATCGAGGAATAAAAAAATCTGTCTGTGTTAATCTCTCTGACTGTCATGCCAACTTTGCGTTTAGAGGATCAGACAGCAGGGTGAGAGCAGAAAGAACAGAGCCTTTACTTTAACTGATTGAAACGTATCAAAATGTGAAAACTGCACGAGTCTGAGAATATTACCATCTCACTTATGATCAAATCTCATAAGGATCATTTCGTACCAGTTCATTGGTTTATAATCGTGTTTATTTGGGGAAAAAAAACAAAAAACAAACAAAAAAACATTTACAGAATTGCCTAAATCTATTTCCTGTCTCAGTATTCAATCAGATATGCACTAATTAAATAAAGAACAACCTCAGAAGCCCATTGCTTGAAAGGTTTTTTGGTGTGTTTAATTTACAGGGTGTCCCAAAAGTCTCCATGTACAGAGGAAATTTTTCATAACTGGTTTATATAATTTATATATATATATTTTCAGATAGCTTTTAAGAATGCCTTTGACAAATGAAGAAAGTATTGAAATCATTCTTATGGCTGGCTCAGGAAGCTTGGACTTGCGATGGACTTGAACAGGAAACATGGTAAGCTGGGCCTGTGTGGAAATGTATTTGCCCCGTAGTTACTAATTCCCCAAATCTATAAAAATCGCTTTCATAATGCGGTTTAGTTAGATTAGATGCAAACCACTGCTAACCAAGAAGAACGCTAAGGCTAGTCTTAATTTTGCCAAAACACACCTTGATGATCTGCAAACCTTTTGGGAGAATGTTCTGTGGATTGAAGAGTCAAAAGTGGAACTGTTTGGAAGACAGGGGTCCCGTTACAACTGGAGTAAAAACCAAACACTGACTTCCACAAACAGAACATCAGATCTACGTTCAAGCATGGTGCAGGAAGTGTGAGCCTGTGGGGATGCGTTGCTGCTTCAGGGGCGACTTTCAATAATTGAGGGAAACATGAATTCTGCTCTCTACCAGAAAATCCTGAAGGAGAATTTTCTAAACTCAAGCGCAACTTGATTATGCAGCAAGACAATGATCCAAAGTATAGGAGTCCTAATCCTAGACGTCCTGTGCTGCTAAAGGTGGCACAACCATATTTTAAGATTAAGGGGGCAATTACTTTTTCACATAGGTGGTAGGTTTTGGATAAATTTTATTTATTTATTTATTTAATAAATAAATAAGTAAAAACTGTATTGTGTGTTTGCTCAGGTTGCCTTTGCTTTATGTTGTGTTTTGTTTGAAGATATAAAATTGTTTTGTATGAGATATACACAAAAACAGAAGACATACTTTTTCACAGCACTGTATACACACTCATTTCAACCAGTTCACACGCTCACACGCCACACCTTGTGTTTCTCACTCTGTGAAGTAAGCGATAATGTGTGGCGCTGTATACAATTAGTGGACGGGGGGCAGGTATACGGAGGGAAGTTTTCTGACGAGTTCATAGCTGTCTCGAGTTATACAGAGTTAAATGCTACCTACCAGCCAATCAGAAATTAGAATTTGTTGTTGCCGGGTAAATTACACAGCTTGATATACATGCTCAGGGCAAGGTCTGCAATCCTACTCTATGTGTACAGTATGTACATTGAGCACTGCTGTTCAGTTGGCTCACTTGGGGCCACATTTCTTTTACATTTTTGATACATTTATATTTTTGAAATATGTAAAAACAATTAATTTTATTTGGATGAATTTGTCCGTCTTTTAGCAGATTTACCAATTGTTCTCATTTCTATTTGTGCTGGTTAATTATAAACAATAGGTCAAATTGAACTGCTAGCAAAAACTTGAGAGAATTGGGCGGGGCTGAGCGGCCACTGCTACAAATATTTGAGTGGCTCCTCCCCTAACAGATGTAATCTCACGCCAGACTTTTGATAAACCTTGAAAGCCTTGTATATATAGATGTTTTATTAGAAGTGAAACAGTGATGAATGTAGCACTGCGAGGGCTTCAGCTCAGTGTGTGTGTGTGTGTGTCTGTGTTTGTGTGTGTGTGTGTGTTTGTAGTGTGTCACTGTCGTTTAGCTTGGACATGCACTCTCACAGCATCTGAATTCTTGACAGAAAGATCTCATTTGCATGTGTGCTGTGAAGTGGAAGTCAGGTTTCTTCACCTGGCAAACACCAGCCTGCTGGAACGAAGGACGAGAAAAGAAAAATGAAGAGAAACATGATCATTAATTAAAGCAGCACAAATGCAGATTCTGTGCTTCTTCCTCTGACCCAGTGTCTGCCCAGAAGCAGCAAAATTCATCCATGCTCATGTTCTCTACATCCCCTGACTGCCATAAATATGTCTTATTCTGTCCATTTATTCTTTGTGTCCCAACAAGGACTCTACTATACAAATGTTAAGGAGAGGGGTGTGTTGTGATCCATTTCCTTCACACACTGATTACAATTTAGAGCTATTCCAGCACTATAGCAGGGCTCTGTGCAACGGAGGTACCTATAAATAAAATAAATAAAATCCTGCACTTTACAGGTATTATCACTTTAGATTTGATCAGTTTATGTCTAGTTCAGTCATGAACTAGCACAGTCGTGATTGATAACCATAAACTATTAATTCATGATTATGCAATACAGGTTAGCATGCCATGCTAAAGGACCTGGACCTTTATCAATTTTAAATGAATACCCTTGGTAGAAAATGATTTGATCGCTCTACTATCCCTGTTCTAGACCTGAAGAAGTCAAAAGGTATAATCGTTTGCTGCTTTGAAGCATGTCAAATTCCACTACTAGGAAATGATGAAAAAAGAGGACTGGAAGAGGGAAAAACACACAGCAGAGGAGTCAGGGAGTCTATCATCTAACAAGAAAAGTGCACCCGTGCTACAAAACCAAAGGCATCCATTTGAGTCCAATTATGTGATGCAGCTCTTATCAGTCAGTACATCAGGAGAGGAAGAGGACAGGATAAGCCACTGAGCTGAATCGTAACTAGAGATCGCATTAAAACAATTACTACAGTAAGTCAAAGTTACTATTATAAATATTTTATGCTTGAGCTTTATAGTATAGTGTCTCATTAAGGGCATCAAATTATTACACATACACATAGGAAGGAACCCGGTCATTAGAATACATCTACGCAGCCCCATTCGTTAATTCTGTTTTATAAAGTCATGTGTTTTTGAAGTGTGTAATCATTGCATATCTTGATTAAACTGCAAGCATGGTAAACAGAAATGCTGCGCTGGCCCTTTGCCAGCATTTATTTATTCAAAGCACGCAACTTGAACTGTTCTGTCATCCATCCCTTCTTGGAATTTCAAATTGGAAAACCATTTGGAAAAAAAAAAAATAATAAATAAATAAATAAATAAATGATCGAGAAAGTATTAGACCAACTATTACTATTATATTTTTCAATCATTAGTGATGATGTGTTATGGATGTTTCAGCAAAGGAAGGCAAGGCAAGTTTATTTCAATAGCACAGTTCATACACAAAGGTAAATTCAGAGAGCTTTATGTGCGTAATTTACATAAAGTGCTTATTAATTATCATTGTGTTCATAACCTGGCAAAGTAAACTGACTTAGATTGTCCAAATCTGGTACATTTTATTATTATTATTATTATTATTATTATTATTATTATTATTATTATTATTATTATTATTATCATCCATCCATCCATCTATCTTCTATACCACTTTGTTCTTTTCAGGGTCTTGGAGAAACCTGGAGTCTATCCCAGGAGGCATGGGGCACAAGGCGGGGTACACCCTGGACAGGGTGCCAATCCATCGCAGGGCACAATCACTTAAACACTCAGACACCCATTCATACACTACGGACACTTTAGACATACCAATCAGCTTACCATGCATGTCTTTGGACTGTGGGAGGAAACCGGAGTACCCTGAGGAAACCCCTTCAGTACGGGGAGAACATGCAAACTCCACACACACAGAGCCTCGGGAATCGAACCCCCGACCCTGGAGGTGTGAGTCGAACGTTATTATTATTATTATTGTTGTTGTTGTTATTAATCATCATCAGGGATATACCTGTGATAAAGATGAGCTATGAAAATTCTGGTGCTGCATATAATTTTGTGATTCTTTCTCAGAAACTACTCTTAGATATGATATTTATTTCCAGGAAATATCTCTTCCACAAGGATAATTGCGCCGTCAGCTGCTTTCTCATTTTCACTCTGAAATACTGAGTGTTCTGTATTCATCCTACTGCTTATGAAAATAATAATAATAACAATAATAATAATAATAATGACAATAATAATAATAATAATAATAATAATAATAATAATAATAATAATAATAATAATAATAATAATAATAATAATAAAAGAATCATAAATTCACTCTACATTTCAATAACATTAAGGTAAGCGCTTCGGATCATAGTGTTAGATTTCATAACTTTCAAGATTGTGTCTGTTAGCCAACAAGAAAGACGATGTTCCTCACATCATTTCTGACTAATTTCTGTTAACTTTATAACCAACTATAAATGCGCTTCTGTGCTCGTTAAAATGGATTAAAGCAGCCTTTTGATGAGCATTCATTACACATGGCAGGGTGTGCATGGTGGAAATGGTGTAGTGGCGGCAGACTTGGACTTGACGACGGCATGATTATGAAGCTTGAATGCTATAATAGGACGTTAAGTAGTAATTTATGAATGTCATTTCGTTTGGAGAGAAATGAGATCGTACAAAGTCATGCGTGGGGAAAAAAATAGCAGGAATAAACCAAGCAAGATTTGATGAAGCTGAATCGACAGATCATAACTGACCATTTTTATTACTGTATTCTTTGTGTAAGAAAGGAACACGCTGTGTAGATTGCAGACATATTCAGTTTTAGGAGTGTAAAAATGTCATTTTTTTATATGAAAGGTTTCCAACTCGTTATATGTGCGCAGGATATAAGAAGTTTTGCTATTTTGATTTGTAGAAGTCATAAAATAGTGGCAATGGCGAAAATGATTATTGTTAATTTGGTGCTGTCCTGAAAAGAAAGCATGCCCATGCCATGGTTATGCTGAAATCGGCACTGAACAACATTACCCATCAGACCCAGGACATCACGTGACCATGTCACATGTAGCACTGATCACTCACACCTGTTCTGTGTTACCCCTAATAAGCACCCCTGTACAAGTTCTAGTTTTTCAGCAGCTAATTGTCAAGCTTTTGTTTTTGTCATGTGTATGTCTGGTATTATAATCTGGTTCTAAGTCTGCACATTTTGCCTTGTGTCCATTGCTACATTTAGGGTTCTTGTTTTCACAGTTTTGATTATTTGGCACTTTATTATGCTCACTGTGGCACTTTATTCAATAAAAATCTGCGCTTGCATCCGCTGCCTTCTACAATCCATGACAGCCCATAGTTTGAAGGATAAGCTGACCAAGCACGAATCCACTATAAGTGTTCATCATTTTTCCACACAAATTCAGTCCTACAGATAAGCAGTGTCTCTGATTTACATGCTGTCTCCTTTCATGGACTTTAAAGTGATATTTATGTATTTAATATTGCCCATGAATGGCATTCCATAGTCCGTAATTTGATTGCATTTACAGCCCAAAGCATAAAATTCAGTTTGTTGCATTTTGTGGTTATATTAAATATTGTACAAGAACATTGTGCCAATATTGTACAAGAAAAATAAGGTAAGTCCGAATTCATAAGCACAAACTGTCAAACGGACAAGCCTCTGTTTTATGCAATTGCATCTCACATGTAAATCTCGCATAATTCGTAATGGTCTGAAATGTCTTATGTGTAAATATCAATTAGTAAAATGCAATTTCTATGTTAAATCATTATTTGTACCTAACTCTACTTTAAATATGGTCCATGATGCATTGTTCACAAGTTCTCATTCAGATCTAAATGAAGCCAAGTGTAAAAACCCAAAATGTTGAGATTAAAGTTCAGTAAAACTATATCTTCTGCAGAATACTTTTGTTTTTACTTAATTGTTTTGTTTATATTGCTGGAACATGTTCACATTTTTTTGTCTTATTAACTTCAAGAGATAGTTTATAGCTGCTATAACATAAGTGATATAAAGAACTAACTTTATGTTATGGATGTTCCTCAAAATTAAATGTAACTGCAAATGGGCAAAAAGTATGACATTCTTTAATGAAAAAAGATAATACTTGGCAAAATGACGTGGTGTACGAGGAATCTAACATTCAGAGATGCTCTTATTGGAAAATAATCAACAGTAGCTTGGTGGTACTCTGATTATCACCACAGATTATTTTCTGCTTTCTTTAAAAGCGCATGTCTGCTGTGTTTTATTCCTTACTTATACCATAGCACTATGGAAATCTCAATTCTGATTGGTCAGTAGGTCTTGACACTTACATAATTTAAATCTAACAATAAACGGCTGTGTTTAGCTATGAAGAAAAAGATATGATTATTGCATGTTTGATAGATAGATAGATAGATAGATAGATAGATAGATAGATAGATAGATAGATAGATAGATAGATAGAGCTTTATTGTCATTGCACAGTACATACTTATGACCAATAAGCTTCTGTGCCCCCAGTAGATAACAATATGAGTGGTAGTTACACTGTTATAGGCATTTATATGTTCATTGTATCTACAACAGTACCCAGATTTTCCAGGGATATTACCTAGTGTATACTATGAATCTACAATTATATAGGGATAATATCATTATATACAGTGTAGAATAGAATTACAGACATTAAAACATCAGTGGCCTAACAATAAAGTGTAGAGTTCAGCAGGTGAATGGTTGTGGGGAAGAAGCTGGGCCTGAGTCTGCTGGTTCTGATGTGAATGTTCTTGTATTTACTCCTGGATGTAAGGAGGTTGAAGAGTTTTTGACTGGAATGGGAGGAGTCCCTGATGATGTTGTGTGCTCTACGCAGACATCTCCTGTGGTGAAGATGTGCTGGGAATGGCTGGGAGTGACACACCAATGATGTGTTGGGTGGTTTTCACCACCCTTTGCATGGCTTTTTCTTTCATTAGGAAGGTAAGGACATGTTTATGTAGCATAACATAAAGGCAGAGGACTTCTTGTTGCCCTGATTCTGAATTGGAGTTCTCATCATTTGGAAATCACTTGCTGTTGGCCCCACATAGACAGCCTAAAGATGATGAGATTACTATGGATGGTACTTCTTAGAGATCATGAAGATGGATTTGGACTGCAATTGATGTGAACAGTTTTGCGCCAATGGTTTAGGTCTACAATTTCTATGTTAGCTTTAGGACTGCAATTCCGATGAACAGTTTTACACTCAAGTTTCCATCAGTGAACAGTTGATAACTTCAGCAAAATAGACTTCATGTGAAAACTATAAAGAATTTCCTGGTTACACAATTGTACTTATTGACCATGTAGTACACAGTTATAGATGGGAATTACTTCTCTGTTGGTCACCCACATGACGATGGGTCCCTTTTGTGTCTGGTTCCTCTCAAGGTCTCGTCTCAGCAAGATTTTCCTCTGGCTTGCTCATTAGGGATAAATTTATCATTGTAAAATATGTATCCTGAATTTATATATTTCTGAAAATCTGCTTGTGACAATGTCCATTGTTAAAAGCACTATACAAATAAAAATGAATTGAATGAATAAATAAAACAAACTGTAATCATTGACACACAACAAAAATTTAACTCCACACTGTAAAAGCGGATAAGTTCATTGAACTCAAAAAATTTGAGGAAACTAATTACCTCAAATTTTTTAAAGTTGATAAATCAAATTCTTTAAGCCAAAGACACTTAAATATAACAAGTTTGAGTTCAACTTTTGCTATTATTTAAGTGCATTTGGCTTAAAGAAATTTTGAGGTAATTAGTTTCCTCAATTTCTTTGAGTTAATTGATCTTATCCGGTTTTACAGTGCAGCACATGCGATCATATTTCATTCCTTACATATAAAACTTCCGAAGCGTAGCGTATCAAGGAGATGATTGCTGAACTGGTGTTCATTAATAGCTATCTGTTGCTTTCATGGTGAGATTGACATGTCATACAATCAGGAGGAAAACATTGACAAAATAGCATTTCTATTACAGTTCTAATTATCATAGTTAACTTGCATTATGATAATGTGTGCAGGGTGATGAACAATTTACTTCACTCAGAAGATGAATAGTTAATTGTTATATATATATATATATATATATATGTATGTGTGTGTGTGTATGTATGTGTGTGTGAGTGTATATATATATATATATGTATGTATGTATATAGTGGTTAGCATGTTCGCGTCACACGACCGGGATCGGGGTTCGATTCCCGTGGCCCTATGTGTGCGAAGTTTGCATGTTCTCCCCGTGCTGCGGGGGTTTCCTCCGGGTACTCCGGTTTCCTCCCCCAGTCCAAAGACATGCATGGTAGGCTGATTGGCGTGTCTAAAGTGTCCGTAGTGTATGAATGTGTGTATAATTGTGTGCCCTGTGATGGACTGGCACCCTATCCAGGGTGTACCCCGCCTTGTGCCCGATGCTCCCTGGGATAGGCTCCAGGTTCCCCCGTGACCCTGAAAAGGAGTAAGCGGTTGAAGATGGATGGATGGATATTATTATTACATTGTACACTGTAAAAATGGATAAGTTCATTTAACTTAAAATTTGCACTTAAAATTTTAAAGTACACTTAAATATAACAAGCTGGAGTTAAATTTTTGTTATATTTAAGTATATTTGGCTTAAAGAAATTGATTTATAAACTTAAAAAATTTGAGGTAATTAGTTTCCTCAAATTTTGTGAGGTAAATGAACTATCTGGTTTTACAGTTTAGAAGTAAATATGTCCCAGTTCCTCTCTCTCTCTCTCTCTCTCTCTCTCTCTCTCTCTCTCATTCTTTCTTTTTTTTTGCAATCAGAAGCTAGTTCCCAAATCTGTTTAGTTGCTGAAAATTTTGGTGCAGTTTCTCCTTCTTGTTCCTCAGAATTTTGCAAAGAGATAAATGAATCTTTAGAAACATTTCTCACTCTCTCTTGTCAGGTCAAGTCGGACAGTCGTGTGTTGATGGATGAAGAATGATGGAGAATGTCCAATCTTGCCGAGTTTCGAGGAGCTTTGTGAAATGCTTGTCAGTCTCTCAGTCAAGCATCAGACCCTGAAAACATACCTGCTTCAGCATTCTGTCATTTATTCTGAAACTTCTTGCAAATGAGCATCGGGTTTTAATGAAAGTGTCTGTTAGGAAAGAGAACTTGAATATGTATGGAGATTGTAGCGGTAAGTATACCAACTGTTTGATTTATTGACGCTGCAGTTTGTAGTCATACATATTAAATAAGCAATACATCACCATGTCCTAATACTATTCCCTAGTCAGTTTTTGGGCCTTCTTCAACCACTGGAGTGTTGAATCATGCTGTATCAATTAGGAAATGAGGAACTTTCCCAATCCTTTGTTTTCAGTGATGTCACTGCGAGCTCTGCAATTACCCACAATCCAACATATTTGTACCTAATTAAGTTCATGAAAAAAAAAAAAGATTCAAAGTTCATTATTAGAATTGCTTAAATGCTTTAAGCTCGGTACTAAATTAATTCATGTAAATATGTGGATAATCCCAATGTATATATTGAATTTATGGGTGAAATTTATTATCATTTTGTAAGTGCTCACAAAGCTAGAAAAAAAATTAAGTGATGTTTGTTTGAACTTCATGAAGTTCTACTTCTGGTTGGAACCATCCATCCATCCATCCATCCATCCATGCATCCATTACCACTTATCCTACACTGGGTCGCAGGGAGCCTGGAGCTTATCCCAGGGGACTCAGGTCATGAGGCAAGGGACACCCTGGACAGTGTGCCAACCCATCACAGGACGCAATCAAACACACTCCGACACCCATTGACACACTATGGACAATTTGGCCTATCAGCCTACAATGCATGTCTTTGGACTGGGGGAGGAAACTGGAGTGGAAACCGGGAGGGGAATCCCCTGAAGCACGGGGAGAACATGTAAATTCTACACACACAGGGCGGAGGTGGGATTCGAACCCCCAAACCTGTCTGAGGCAAACATGTTAACCACTAAGCCAGCATGCACCCTGGATGGAATTATTTAAGGTGTTAATTGCAATTAAGTTGTAATGATGATAAATGGTTTGTGAAATCAGACATTGATATTTGAACTCTCTTGCATGAAATACATTGATCAAATTTACATAAAGCAAAGGAGCAAACTTTTGATTTGCTTGTTTTATTTTTGTTTTTGTTATTGTTTTTGTTTTTGGATGTCCTTGAGCTGAGCAGAGAGAGCCAACCAGATGATGATCGTGTCATTGATTACACAGACACAAGGCTGCAGTGCCTTTTTAATGGTCAAAAGTCAATTAAACCCAGCCAGCCAATTAATCTCCAAAAATTCAACGGATTTGTTTCAGTTTGTGAGAAATGCAGCTTTATGAACATGAGACGTGTCGATGCACCTGCTGCAATTATCACAGTGTGAATGTTGTTTAATGGAGCACAGTGCAGACCTATAAAGCTAAGGAAACCATTACTGAGAGCACAAGTAAGTGGTGTTTGGACAAAAGATCTTACCAAATTGCCAACGAAACAGATATAGTAACAGATTCTGCAAGGACTTGGACAAAAAGATTTCACAAATGCTATGTCCAATCTCTCACAACAAAAAAGAGAGCATTAGGGTCCAATATAAAAGTTATAGGAGCAAGTGTTTTTTTGTTGTCATGTGGGTAGGAGAGGGGGTTAGAAATGCACCTCATGAGACAAAGAAAGGCCACACTGATTAACATGGGAAAGTATTGCATGTGTCATGTCTGTGTAATTTCGGATTCCTTATTCCTTATCCTTAGTAACTATTTTATTCTGCTCTGTGACCTCACTCTGAGCTTGATTATAGTATTTTTTGGAAATACTCATTTCATTAGAAATTATAGAGGGCACGTACAAACCAACATAACTAACTAGTTCTTAACTGGAGATTCTTGAGAGGAATCTCACACACACACAGAAAAAAATTTGCCCTCTTTTCTGAAAACCAGTATATGGTCACCCTACTACAGCAATACAAGAGCTGTGAATGGGACTGTGTAGGAGTGGCTCATTTTTAGGTAGTGGTCCCACCAGGGGTTTAACCATCTCATCCACCAACAAACACTGTTTGCTTGCTAGGATTTTCTTTTTAGCAATGTTAGCACCTCTGCTCCGGCACTCAGTCAGAAGCATTTGTGCCTGTGCTTTTCTTTGCACAATTAAGGCTTTATTTTGAGAGAGTTTTAGGGATTGGAGTTAGTAATAAGGGCACGCTCTACGCGATTGCACTAGGAAACTCATTTGAAAGTTATTGTTATGTTGATGTTTCGTCTTCTCAGGAGACTGTGTTGGATTCCTGCTTATAGACCGATGGCAGGTAATCTTTACATCCTACGCTTCATCTGTGAGCTCTCTGTTGCCAATCTATATTAGAAAATCACAGCTAAATTTAGGGCTCTATCTTCAAGCAACAGATGCAAGTGCTGCTAATTGAGTGTCACGAAGATGACTCAGCCTCTCAGGCTGAAAGTTGAGCTGCTTTGTCTGCTTCAGCTACTCTGATTTACACTTTCAGCACAACTTTACAGAAACATTGTGAGCATTAAAGACTATTCAAGGCTAATAAAATACTCCAAATTGATTTTTTTTTCTCACGTTTTCAAAACATCGAGCGTGAAAAGCTAGCATTTTAAACTTCTTAAAGCTCACTCATTAGCCGTTTCCAGCGCCAACAAATAAGATCTGATATCATAACTTACTGCTTTGACTGGGTAACTGGACGTGATTTATTTTTATCACATGTTAATAGCTGACAGGAATACAGAATTCCACCAAACAAAAATCCTGCTTCAAACATCACCCGATGCTGACAATCACTTAGGGAGGGAATTTACACAGAGAGTAGAGAACCCGGGTTATTCACTTATTGATAGAACATAGATCTTTAATTCGGTCATTTGCAGAGCTCAAATCCATCCATCCATCCATCTTCTATACCGCTTATCCTTCCTTCTAGGTCACGGGGAAACCTGAAGCCAATCCCAGGCACAAGGTGGGGTACACCCTGGACAGGGTGCCAATCCATCGCATGGCACATTCACATACACACCCAGACACCCATTCATTCACTACGGACACTTTGGACATGCCAATCAGCCTACCATGCATGTCTTTGGACTGGGGGAGGAAACCGGAGAACCCGGAGGAAACCCCCGCAGCATGGGGAGAACATGCAAACTCCGCACACACAGGGCCGAGAGCTCAAATGTACAACATAATTTGATGATTCCTTTAATTCCCAAGAAGTGATCATTCCTGTTGTATTTGCGTTCTTGACAAAGTGACGTCAAAGTGGCCGGCTGTCTGGGATGACAGCTAACAACTCACCCGTCACCGTCCCAACCCCACCCCCTCCCCTCTGTGCACCACCACAATGGATTTGATATGAAGGAATCAAGAAGTGTAGACTTCCAACTCTAATTCAGGGGCTTTTACAAGAAAATTGCATTAACCGTTTAGGAATTACAGACATTTGCTTTTAGAGTCTCTCCATTTTTACAGGCTTACAGGCTCAAAAGTAATTTGACAGTTGACGGATATGTAGTTTCATGGTCAGGTGTGGCCTGTTTCCTCGTTATTTCATGACAAGTTAATGCGATAAAAGTTCTGGAGTTCATTCCAAGCCTTGATTTTGCATTTGGTAGCTATTCATGGGAACTCTCAGTATGTGCAAGTTAAGGAGGTCATTGTTAGGCTAAGGGGGCCTATCAAAGAGATAGCATCTTTAGCAGTGGCCAGATTAACAATTTGGTACATTCTTAAAAAGAAAGAATGCACTCGCAAGTTTTAAGTAGGAAAAGTGTTACAGAAAATGTTCAGTCCTGATATTGCATAGTAAATCTCTATGGCTATTAACACCCACTACTACATGACTCAAACAATTCTAAGTGTTTTTAAGTATTGTTGTTGTTTTCCCCCCATTTCAGACAGTTTAGCGTTCCTGACCATTTGCTCGGTTAGATTCTAGCAGGCATGTACGCTTGGCTAGAAAGAGCCCTACTGAGATTTCTTACACTTGTGAATGCTTTCCAGCTGGGACTCGGCAGGGAATCTAATAGATTGGACTGAGAGAGAAAAAACCCCCACAACATTACATTAATACACTTTTTATAGTCTTGGTAATGTATTTGTTTGGGCAGCACACATTCTGTTTTTAATGTGCATCTGATATGTTTAGAAAAAAACATATACAGCTACTTTATATTTGATTTACTATCCCCGATTTATATGTTTTTAACTAGTCTAAATATTCATACAAATATTCAGTCCTTTTCACAATGCCACTCTACTCACAATGCAGTTCTATTTATTTCAATATGCAAACGCATGTACACAGCTTTGCTAAAATTCTCAACAAAGTAGAAGAAGAGATGAAGTGTTTCTCACTATAGTTTCAGATTGAGCAAGACACTGGGTCATATTAGGATTTGTCCACTTAAGTTCAAGCAGTATTTATACAGGGAAAATGTTCTTCATATTCAGAGTTGAGTTACTCACATGCTTCAGTTCATTTCCCAGGCTCCCCATTTCAAATATTTTAATTATTTGCCAGATTGTTCTTGAGTAGAAACTTCTGAGCCAGGATTTTTCCAATAGCTTCTAAACCACTGCCTTTAAACACAAGTCTTTAAGCATGAAAAAAAATAAATAAATAAAAATCAGGGGGCATAAATTGCTGTCCGTTGAAGCAGGTCATGTTTTTTTCACCCCCAAAATTTACAGTATAAAATAGCACATGATCTAGCACAACTGCAATGAACTGCATAGGTTTTTGTTTGTTTGTTTGTTTGTTTATTTATTGTGTTTTTACAGTAAAAACAAGCATCCCAGCTTGACAGATTGTGATTACATGAAACTGTCAGACTTAATTCAGTACGTTTACATGGACAACAATAATCCACTATTAACCCGATTAAGACGATACTATGATTAAGAAACTACCATGTAAACAGTATTTTTAATTTTTAATTATCTTAATCTGATTAAGTCGGATTGCGATTAAGTCGCATTATCAACGTGTATTACAGACTTGTAAACACCTTAATCACATTATTAACGTCATGTGGGAGTTTTCACCGCATTTTGTGACAGGACACGATCACACACGGCAGTGCTCAACCGTGTCTCGACCGAGATAAACTTATTTGGTTCAGATGGTGTCAAGCGTGTGTGGCGGCAACCAGGTGAGGAGTACGAAGACAAGTGTGTCTTGCCTACAGTCAAGTATGGTGGTGGGTGTGTCATGGTCTGGGGCTGCATGAGTGCTGCCGGCACTGGGGAGCTACAGTTCATTGAGGGAACCATGAACGCCAACATGTACTGTGACATACTGAAGCAGAGCATGATCCCCTCCCTTCAGAGACTGGGCTGCAGGGCAGTATTCCAACATGATAATGACCCCAAACACACCTCCAAGATGACCACTGCCTTTCTAAAGGACTGGCCAATCATGTCTCCAGACCTAAACCCTATTGAGCATCGATGGGGCATCCTCAAACGGAAGGTGGAGGAACACAAGGTCTCTAATATCCACCAGCTCCATGATGTTGTCATGGAGGAGTGGAAGAGGACTCTAGTGGCAACCTGTGAAGCTCTGGTGAACTCCATGCCCAAGAGGGTTAAGGCAGTTCTGGAAAATAACGGTGGCCACACAAAATATTGACACTTTGGGCCCAATATGGACATTTTCACTTAGGGGTGTACTCACTTTTGTTGCCAGCGGTTTAGACATTAATGGCTGTGTGTTGAGTTATTTTGCGGGGACAGCAAATTTATACTGTTACACAAGCTGTACACTCACTACTTTACATTGTAGCAAAGTGTAAATTCTTCAGTGTTGTCACATGAAAAGATATAATCAAATATTTACAAAAATGTGTGCGGTGTACTCACTTTTGTGAGATACTGTACATACTTTGCATATGGTAATATTCTATTAGTTGAAAATTATGCATCATTTATCTCATTACAGATAAAATTACAACAAAGGTTTCTGTCTTAGGTTTTTACATTTCGCTCATTACCGATTTCCAATCAGGCGTTTATCGAAGTCACTCTTGTCGCGGCTGAATCTAATTTGGTCGTATCGAGCACTACGTAGGTTCTAGAACGCCGTTATTTTACATCCTTAATAGGCTTCAGTGAACAGGAAAGGCGTTTGGAATACAGGACTGACCGTGTATTTGTACAGGGCTTCGAGAATACAACATTATTCCTGCGTGAAGGCAAGTGGAAGATGGTGCCCACGTTGAGGCGGCAGTGGAAAAGCAAGCTCAGAAACGTACATCGATCTGAGTTGAGACAGTTTTAATGATTATTTTCTTTATTATTGAAGCAAAAAATGTGATCCAACAAATGTCAATCTTGTGAAATTATTCACAAAGAAGAAAAAGTCTTCACCTGCAGCATTTATTACTATTATTTTTAAATGCAAAATTCTGTTTTTTGTTTGTTTGTTTGTTTGTTAGTTTGTTTTCCTATTGGTTCACTTCCGGGGACCCTTGCAGTGCTGTACAATGTTCTTGATGATAACGACCAGCTACGGCAACCGTGAGAAAGTTCAAATTCTCAACTGATGTGTAGGCATTTTAGAGGGTGTAAAAGAAGTAAGGAGCTTCGACTTGTTATTCAAAGAGTCTCTAAGAAGCTGAATTCTCCTTTCAAGTATTCCCTTTTCTCTCAAATGCAGATCTTTTATATCCCCATAGGAATCCTCACATCTCTTTTTGGTTAGCTTTTTGTCTTTGGCTCTTTCTTCCTGGGAATACTTAAAGGTCAGTGCCAGTGCTAAAATGACCAATGAGCAGAGGAAAGAAAAAGATCTATAACGACTCTTGACACTTATACATACAGTATATATAAACACACATTTTAGGGTCAATACTAATGAGCGGTAGGCTTGAGACAAAACTATTTTGCCTGATAAGAAACCATGGCTTTGACTCTCAGCTTTTTCTCTAACTACACATGCAAATACACAGTGAAGAGACACATTTGTATTCCGCTTTGTGTGTGAAATCCTCTGTCTGGATATGGTGTTAAGTCTAATCAGCTAAAGAAGTGTTTGAGGTGCAAATCAACAGATTTACTTTGTGGGGAGGTTTTTTTCCCCCCAATTAGCATTAATTGTGACTAGAAAAGCACAAATAGAGGGAATGTAGTTTGGTAAAGCACATTCATCTACAGACGACGTGTATGCTCCTTAGTGATGCTCTAATTTGGCCATTCCCACTTTTTTAATCAAGGTTTCCTATGTGGTTCATCTAATTGATGTAGGTTTAGCCTCGTAGTACTGGTATTTATTTATTTATTTATTTATTTATTTATTTATTTATTTATTTATTGCTTGCCTTGGATCTTCCAAATTACCCAAATGCATTGTAAATATTATTATTATTATTATTATTATTATTATTATTATTATTATTATTATTATTATTATTATTATTATATTTTTTAATAGGGGCCAAGCACCAAAAAGGTGTTTCGGCACCCTATTGTCTCATGGGACAGTTTGTTCATAATGCACAAACAAATTTAATAGCGCAGTCAAATAGGAGTTAAGGGCACATTCAGAACAAACTTTGTAGGTGAGAAAAGGACCTAAATGTCCTAAACAACTCTATTAGGTTTTGTCTAAATTCACCTCTAGATATTCCATAATTCACAAATTAGTAAAACTACTCCTAATGTTTTAGCTGCTCAAGAACACATCATGATTCTTCTGTCAGATAATTCCTTAGAAAATGCTTATAATGTTCTTTATGTAACAAATTTGTGATTTGCAAAAATAAGAAGTCGGCCATTTTGAATTAAACACGTTTGAGGTTGTTTTTTTTTTGTTTTGTTTTTTTGGCTGTTTTCCTAGAAACTTCGTCGATTCTTTGTGACGTTTGAACCGTTACTTCATCAGATTCTGGTTTCTCACCTTTTAAAGTTTCTCAGATTTTTCTCTGTCACTAAGACGTGAGGCAAGAAAGTGCTTGGCCCCTTACTTGCTTCTTGCAGCAATATTTATCATTCACACTCTCTCACTCACTTTCAGTAACCGCTTTATACGTGTCAGGGTGGCAGTGGATCTGGAGCCAATCTCAGGGTGTGAGCTGAGATTACACCATAGACGGGATGCGTCCATTGCCGGTCACCATGCACACACACCTTCATACACTCATTCACACCTAGAGGAAATTTATGTCATGCACCCTCACTGTCCAATACGTAAATAGCTGAAGGCCAAACACAGATTGAAAATAGGACAGAAAATTGTATGTTAAATATGCATAATATCATCTTCAATCAGTGTCTATTTAACAAGAGTCTCTCGGGTAACTGCTTCAAAATCAACCCTCTAGCAAGAGCTACACTACAAACCCCCCAGTAAAAAAAACCCCACTGTTCTTTATGTGATGATCTATGGTATATTACTACATCATTAACTGACCAATGGTGCTATATTTACTCACTTGGCAGATACATTTATCCAAAAGGACTCAGCAAGTGAGAGCCACTGAGCTACAACAGCCCACAACTGTGGCAATGACTAGCACTACTTTTATTATATAACGTGTAGAATTCTTCTCCATATGTAAATATTATACCTGCTGTGTCTCTATTTGTGTGAAATGAAGTGTTATTACAGACCTTTAATAGAAACAAATCTTCCTACTGTAGTATACATGCAATTTCACAGCAAGTTCAGAAGTGTAATTTCAGTGTAATTGCTGATGAGGGAAATCCAAAGTGCTCTCATTATAACATGCAAATATACAGAATCTACATGACGCTTTCGTATTTCTTGTGTTCATTTGGACGAAGCTGTGTGTGCTAGCATGTGTTGTCACGTCGAATTTATTTATTTGGTAATGTGAAACTACACCTGCTTGCATTCCTGAGCGCGGCTTTTCTGTCAGAGCCCTGTGTCCTGAGCTGTTATTTCACTAGCGGGTTCTTCTGGAAAAATTGTTAATAAAAATTGATTTCCTCACCTCAGAGCTCATCCACAGTGCAGTGGGAATGTCTTTTAAAAGCATAAAATGCACACCCTCATCCCAGCGACTAGCTCGAATCCATTCCTTTCTTACAAAGCTCATTGTAGGAAATGAGAGAAAACTCAAGTACAGATGTTTGCTCGAATTATCCGTGCATGTAAGGATGCTTCACTGATTGCTCCCATTGTATCCCAGACATTTTGAAACTAGGGTATTTCTCCAGGTAGTACCAATGACATGCAAGCAAACACACAGAATGTACGGTTTATTATTACGCATACAAGATGCTAAGCACAGTCCTAATAATCTTTTCTCTCCCTCTCTCCTTCTGTTGAGCCACACACAATTTTATGGAGATACTAGAGGTCCTGATCCTCTCTGCTCTCCGGACCGGCCTCATCCGTTTCGGATGTCCTTCCTCTGGATGGCGTTCTCATCTACTCCAATTCCAGATTCTGGGACTACGGCTGCTTCTAAGGCCAAATAGACTTCATATAAAACCATAATGAACTTTTTCACACTATCTGTTGTTACACAGATGAGGACGGGTTCCCTTCTGAGTCGTTTTCCTCTCAAGGTTTCTTCCTCATATCATCTTAGGGAGTTTTTCCTCACCACCGTCGCCACCGTCTCGCTCAATAGGGATACATTTGCACTTTTAATATCTGTATACCATGTTTATATATTTCTGTAAAGCTGCTTTGAGACAATGTCTATTGTAAAAAGCGCTATACAAATAAAAATTGAATTGAATTGAATTAATTAAAAAAGAAACGGAAGCAAGTTTGTTTTTGTTTTGTTTTTTGTTTTTTTGGGGGGGCTTAGAAATGTGAAGTTGTGAGTGAGGAAGAAAAACAATTAACAGCACGTGCCTGAGGCTAAAGAAAAATAAAATGCATCAGCTAAAATAATATCAGAAATTTCAGTATATAATTAAATAATTAAGAGAAGACGGGATACAGTCAGGTCGAAAACTCGAACTCTCACACAGACCAGCTTATATCCAGGTCTATTTACTGCCATCCTGTACCAGTAGAGAAATAATGATAGAAAGGTATTATATTGAGAAATCTCTCTCATGCACATTTCTCTCGTCGTGTTCTTAGCTTTTTTGTATTACACAGTTTACCACACAAAAGGTAATCCGGACTCGGAACATAAAAATACCCAAAGGTTTGAGAAATCCTGTGTGCTTGGAGAAACGGGTTCTTTTCCAAAGTGGCTCATTGTCATTGCACTATTATTCAAATGCAAATGTTGTAGGATTTTTTGATGAATAGTGTCACTATTCATCTTTTTCCTTCATTTGCATCTCTTCATCACCCTTGACGTGAATAGAGCATAAAGAGCGGGTCAAGTGGAAAATACAGACAAAACAAACAGTCAAATGAATAACGTCTGGGATTCATTCAGTAAACAGAAGACTTTCTCGCATTCAGTGTCTGTACAGTACGTTATATGCATTATATATCTGTGTGTGTGCATGTATTTGAATGCACATATGTGAAGGTTTTCCTTTATCTAAACCTAAATCACAAACACACTCTATCTTCAATTTAAAGCTGGGTATTTAAAGCCAACATGAATCCTTGCTGAAAAATGCTTGAGAATATGAGTGGTGTGTGTATGTGTGTGTGTGTGTGTGTGTATGTGTGGGTGTGTGTGGGTGTGCATAGGAAGGTCCTTTCCAGAGTTAGAAGATCAGTTCTGAAATTGAAGCTCTCCAGAGTGTTTTGCTCTCCATTACAGCTCATCGATTTTAGCCCTCACACCTAATCTGACCTCCTGATTTCAGTTCTTCTAAAGTTACTGCCCCGAACCCGAAAGCGAAATCCACTCAGAGCATGAAATAAAGCCATGCTTTAAGGGTTACATTGATGGAAAAATTTACAGTGTGAAAGTCCCAGGCCGAGTTTGACCCGAGCTACTCTCATATCAGCCACCCACAGCGTATGTGTCGAAAGATTTTTATTTATTTATTTATTTATTGCCAGGTAAGAAGCTCTTACTGGTTCAGCCATAGACAAGGACTCACACTAAAATCTCCATCCTACACTGAGCATTTTCGAAAGTGGTTATTTGTCATCACTTTGGTGAGACAAGGCTGTTAACTCTAACCATGCAGAGCTGTAATGGTCACAACCTTAATTTAATGAGCTTACTGCTCACTGCTCCAGCTGTTCCAGTTTAGTTTGATCTCATATTGGAGAAAATGTCAGCATCAAGAGACATTGCACCTTACTTCTCCTGTTGCAAACATCTCTTCCTTCTAGATGTATAAATAAGTCAATAAAGTAAATAATAACGTATACTGTATATATATTCAACCCTGATGTCTTTCTTCTGTATTGTAGATTTACCTGACACGTGTCTATTGGAATCAAATGTATATCTTCACAATCATTTGAAAACATTATAGGGATGGTGTTAATATATACAGTATATCCATATAAGGTTATATCCATATATGGTTGCCGACGTAAGTATTTTTTTATGTACGGATTTATGTGAGCAAGTTATTTGTGTGTGTGGGGAGGGGGAGGGGGAGAGGGAGGTGGATTGGGGATAGGCTTGGGGCCTCGATTCCTGCCTCCGCCCTGTGTGCATGGAGCTTGCATGTTCTCCCTGTGGATATTGGGGGTTTCCTGTGGGTACACTGGTTTCCTCCCTCAGTCTAAAGACATGTGTTGTAGGTTGATTGGCATGTCTAAATTGTCTATCGTGAGTGAGTGAGTGTGAAATTTAATTAAAAAAAAAATCTGAAATAAAAATCAGCAATAGAATACTGAATAACAGTGAGCACATTTTTGGGTATTAAGTCCTCACTCCATGGGCGTAACTCAACTTGGCCAATAGATTTCAATTCTGTGTAGAGAACTGTGGAGAACCTTTTGAGCCACGCTGTAACGTAAACAAGCTAGTAATTAAGCTAGAGCGACATAAACTTTCACAAGCCATCCAAGCTGACTAAATGAGAGTATGTTTTCTCATTCCTGTCAAGCCTTCTCCTTCGATGTGCAGAACAGGCCAGTGGAGCTGGATGTTTACTCCCTGACTCCCAGGCAAACGATGACTAGGGGCACTGAGAGGAATGACAAAGAGGCTGTGCTTCAACTGTATCAGTGATATAGACAGGTGCGCGGATCACACATGCCTAGAGCTCAGCTGTATGTGGGTAAGATATGGACATACACACACATTTATAGTGGATCTCATCAAACAGCTCTCTTGCAACTCCAAAAGTAAATGCACTCACATACCGGAGCTATAAACACACATGCTTTACATATAAGAAGACTATATATTTATTTGAATGTAATCACTAACTGATTTTAAAATAAACTTGCTAGATAATAATAATGATAATGATTTGAGCTTAAATATTAATGGTAGCAACTCCAGCTTACTAGAGCAAGAGCCCGCAAGCGCAAATGAGAAAAAATGAGGGGAAATAATACATTAGAAATTGGTCAAAAATCCCATTACGGCTGTGAAAAAAAAAAGAACAATTGGTTGTCAGAGGGTAATTATCCTTGAAAATATATGACTTTGGCTGTTTTTGTTCCTGTGCTGTTTTGCTCTTCGGATCATTCAGCACATTAGGAAATTTTTTCATCGCACGCTAAAGCCCATGACAGGAATCGTACAGCAGGCCGAAACAACCTTTTAGAGTGCCGTTACAGCGTGGGCGTAACCACGCATTCTTGGGGGGGGGGGGGGGGGGGGGGGGGTTGTGTCCCCCTCACAAAATATTTTCTATATGTCCCCCTTTAATGAACCCTGCCAACTGATCTGTATTTTCTTCATCTATTCTATTTATTTATGTCTATTTTCTTTTAATATATTTCCGTTTGTTAATGAAAATAGGTGTGTGCCCCCCCTGCAATTGTACACTTGGTTGCGCCCATACTCAACGCAAGTTCATTGATATGTTTTAGCAGCTCAGTCTGTAAGAAATGGAGATAGCAGCCAAGCGTAGAAAAGTGCAGCAGAACATACAAGCTTTTTTCAGACAGTAAGTAACTAGATACGTAAATAATACGTAACCTTAGCTTAGTATAGAAGGCATCATACCGTGGCTTGGGTTGTTCTTAATTAACTTGATATTTGCACACCTACGAAGTAGGCTAGGCTAACGTTAGTTCCAGTTTTTGACCATTAACGTTACATTCATTTGCATATCCCCCCGCCGAGTTCGTTGTGAACCCTCACGTTGTGACAGACTGTTACAAATGCGAGTGAAAGTGATTAAAGTTGCACAGCATTTCGTTCCTTTACACTACATTTGAGCTAAGGACAACTAAGTGGACACTGCTTCACTCACAGGTCACCTTCGATAGCTAATAGCATTCGGCCCAGCAAGACCTCCAACTCCACTGACCTCCTGTGTCGCTGTCTTAGTTATACACAACTGCAAGCCTCTAAGCGTTTTGGTTTACAAGCACCTGAAAATGTCATTTCTTCCTAGATTAGAACTGATATCAATGCCGTCGTTTAATATACTGCTCTCTGTGATAAATAAATAAATGGTGGGGGTGGGGGGTGCGGCGTTTGGATCTGGGTGAAATGTAATTTTTGTCCTTAGTCAGCCAGGTGAGATGGATTGTAGCATTTGTTTCTGACCCTCAGCGAAGAGGTAAATGCATCTTTTTCAATGAAGCATGATGGAACGATTATCATATCCACCGCCGATTCGTTCTGTATTCACTGCTCATGTCCTGACATAAAGCCGATGTAAAAATGTATTTATACCCGTGCCATCATCACTCACCTTGGCTTCAAGCTCAAATGTTCTTTTCATATTGCAGAGCGGTGAGCATATTGACTTAACATCAGCATGTATATCTCTTTACTGGCTGCCCTTATGTTCAACTCATGTTTTATTTGTCTTTTAGTTTGCAACACAAGTCACATTTAACCATTTGAGAACATTTTAATGTTGTTTATGTCTTGTTTCTAGGTTGTGTTTGTTACTGCCTCATCCTTCTAGACATAATGCGTATCTCAGGGTAAGCCAATAAATCGTGGCATTGTTTCTACAACGTATTCAGGGATTTGTATTGCAGATGCTCCTGATGACTGGACTAGAAAAATGTAAGTGTTGATAAGTTTTCTCTGAGGATGAGATGTTTCTTTTTTTGTAAGAAGTCTCCAGTGTCAGCGCTTTGCTGAGCTTTCTGGTTTCTTGATAACATGACAAGCTGGTTTCGTTTTGTTTTTATTACGTTCAAGAGAGATAAAAGAGACGGTGGTGATAGGATGACTGTTTATAGCTGTTACAATGTACCGTAAGTGATGATCGGATTTAACTTGTAAACGTACCCGTAAATGGATAAAAACCATGCTTCATTTCTTCATTAAATAGCAATGTAATCTTTAGCTAATTTCTATGGAAGCCCTGGAAGAAAAAAATGAATAAAAAGGTAATTGTGAATTTATATCTCAGAATTCTGACTTTATTTACCGCGATTGCGAGTTTAAATCACGTGATTTGGACTTTTTTTCTTTCTTGCAATTTAAACAGCCACTTGATGCAGTGCCTGAAAGGTTACTAACTTCAGGTAACGAGCAAGAAAGCGTCTGATTTTTGTTGTGTGATGAGTGTTGCTCTTACTGTATATAGCCTATTTATAGAGAATAGCTGATGCTTTGTCAGTGCATTCTTTGTAACTCACTCAATGTCCAGTGAATTGTCTAAACTGCAAGAAAAAAAATAAAGTCTTGTGAGATGTGAATTCGTAATTGCGAGAAATCAAGTGAAAATTGCGCAATATGAACTAATAATTGCAAGAAAAAAGTGAGAAATGTGCGATATTAAGTCACAACTGTGAGGAAAAAATGCCACGAGAGTTACAAGATGTAAAGATGCAATTGTGGGAAATAAAGTCAAAATTGCAAGATATAAACTCACATTTCTGAGATATAAAGTCTCAATTACTTTTTTTTCCCCTCTGAGGTGGAAACGGGCTTCCACACATCTCTGTGGTATACAGTAAACTGAATAAAACGCTTCAGGTCATGCCTGTTGTAGATTATTTTCCTATAACAGCACACCCCAGTATGCTTTATTCTTTCCTAATTATAGCATTTACATTCATTTAGAGACAAATTGAATTATTCATTCACTTTATTAATACTGTAGGTTTCATTAAAATCTCACTTTGCAAATTTTTGTCTTGAACCTTGACTGGTTTTGCAGTTCATTAGTTTTAATATAATAGCTACAATGGGATTGTAATCATTATGATAAACAGATTAATAAGGCCTGTGTGTGTTTACTATAGTAGCTCTGGCCTAAGTGGCTTTATTTAACAACTTTATAGCCGAGTATTATAAGCCACACACACACAGCAGAATGAAAGCACTGCCAAGTTAGCTGATAATGAAGTGTCCCCTGCTCACCTTCCTTTATTCTGCAGTCCGTATTAAACAATTAAGCGGTATTGCTTCTAATAAATTTGAGATACTACCAGAGTCTGTCAAATGCCATTCCTGCAACATGCTGTGATGACAGGTTTGCAGGTACAGATGCAAATGCAGAGAGCGAGTTTATTAAAGATAATGTACACAGGCAAACAAATCCAAATTGGAAGGCAAGGTCGTAATCTCAAAACAGGGACAGTTCATGTAAGGTCCAAAACACTCAGGGCAAAACCAAGACACAAAAAACCAGAGGCCTGTTTCAGAGACAGAGACACAGAGAGAGAGAGAGACACAGAGAGAGTGACAAAGACAGAGACAGAGAATAGAGAGAGAGAGAGACAGACAGACAGACAGACAGACAGAGAGGCAGACGAGAGAGAGAGACAAAGACCGCGAGACACAGACAGAGAGAGACAGAGACAGATACACACAGAGAGAGAAACAAAGACAGAGAGAGACAAAGAGACAGACAGAGGGAGAGAGACAAAGACAGAGAATAGAGAGAGAGAGAGACAGACAGAGAGGCAGACGAGAGAGAGAGACAAAGACAGCGAGACACACAGAGAGAGACAGAGACAGATACACACAGAGAGAGAAACAAAGACAGAGAGAGACAAAGAGACAGACAGAGAGAGAGAGAGACAGACAGACAGAGAGAGAGAGAGACACACACAGAAAGAGAGAAACAAAGACAGAGGGAGAGAGAGAGACACACACACACACAGACAGACACAGAGAGAGAGAGAGATACTCATAATCAGGATAGAAATAAACACACCAGCTTGGTGAATCAGGATGAGCACACTGAGTGTTACTTTACAATGAGAATATCAACCAGAGCCGATTAAATGCTGTGAGGTGTGATTGTTCTCACGTGTGTAATCTGGTGACTGTGAATGTAACAGGCGGCCATATTCATAGGCTACGGTGTGTTCTGCTTTCTCTGTGTCTGTAGGACTTTTCCTAACACATGTTATATTTCTACTATCCATTGCAAAAAAAAAACAACAAAAAAACGCTGGCCTGATACATATAAAGTTGGCTCAGTGTTCTCTTTTGTTTCAAGGTTAAATAGGTTAGCCATAATTTTGAGGTTGCTTCACACAGCATTTTAACCTCCTTATTTGAACCTCTTTAAACACCTTCATTGTATTCAAATCTTCACCTCAGTGCTACAAGTACAGATTCCTCGGACAACTCCATCCCCTGAAGAGGAACAGCATGAATCTATCCCTGGAAGAAATGTCAAAGGTCACTCCCAGATTTAAACCCAGATGTTTGGTTCACTGGAACAGTTTTGGGATGCACTGCTGCAACGGAGGGAAGTGTGTCACTCATCTAAGAGAGTGTCACTCATTACTCATTACTCATCTAAGAGAGTAATGTATATCGACGCACAAAATCCCCAGAATTTATTTATTCATTTATTTATTTGAAAAAAAAAACCAAACAAGTTCAGCTCTCTCTCTCTCTCTCTTCTCTTTTTGTAGTCATGTACATCTCCCCTGTGCAGATTTACCTCATTATTTCTCTTGATTTCCCACGATCCTGTCCATTCGGTGCATCATGCAAACGTTCCTGTAGTCATTATGTTTTTACTGCATCTGTGAGACACACAAGCACCTTTGTGTGCTTGTTATTGTCTTCAGTAGTTAATAAGATGCAGGGGTGCCTTTATGGCTAATTTAAAAAAAATAAATAAAAAAAAAAACCATAAAGTCACATCAACAATGACAACAATGCTGAATAATTTTGTATAACAGCGACTTTGACAGTAGTTTCAGTAAATCAGAGGTTTATATTAACGTGCTCGCGCTAATATGTTATTTTTATAGTAAGAGCTAATCTTAGAGAGTCCACATAAACAAAATTTTGGAAGGAGTCCCCAGTGTCAGTGCTTTGTAACCGTAACATAGGTAAAGCTGTAACTTTTTCAGGACAGAGGGCTTTGGGATTTCTCAATAACACTACAAGGTGTTTTTTGTCATAGTGACTTAAAGAGAGAGAGAGTTAAGACTGGTATGAACAATTTTTATATATATCTAAACGATTTATATATATATATATATATATATATATATATATATATATATATATATATATATATATATATGTGTGTGTGTGTGTGTGTGTGTGTGTGTGTGTGTGTGTGTGTGTGTGTGTGTGTGTATATATTTTGTGACTTAGATTAAGCCAAACACTGCCCACGGGTTAGAACCTGACCTGAGAGGTTGCTACCTTTAGCTTAACTTCAGCATGTCCAGCAATCCCAACATGCACCTGTACATCAGTTCGAGGAGCCGTAAGTACAAACTGTGGTTCTGCGATGCAATGGTATGACACTGCTGTCCAATGCGTCAGTTTAATGACTTCCTCTGAGAGTCTCGGTTTCTCATTTGTTCATTCATTTAGTGTCCAAACCAAAGCAGAGCTCTTAGAGAGCATCTCAATTCAACCAATACAGCTAAGTAATGTTTAATGGCTGCTGAGTGGAGTGTCTCTCTTTCTCTCGGTCACACTCACTAACGCACTCGTATTGACTCGGACACACACATGCGTCGAGAAAGAATTTCGCCAGAATGCTTTCTACCTCATTAGTGATATGCTCTGAGGAGTTTTAACAACAGAGAAAAGTGTGTGCTCGCTCAGAATAATGAACAATGAATCTTATATAAGTTTCCTCCCGGTTCCTCTTTGTATAAGAAGTGAAGATGCTGCATGTAATAAATCAAAGGTGATTCTGGTAATATATACACTAATATCTCTCTCATTTTCTCTACAGCTGTGTTATAACCTCGGGGGTCTGCTCAAGCCCTTCACCATCAATCTGTATCAGCGCAATTTGGTGAACAGACAGCCACACAGTGAGAACATTACGAGAATAGAGAGAGAAACCGGTGTCCAGGTGAGAGCCGTCTCTAATAATACAGTGTAGTGCATTAAAGGTGTCCTCTCCAATGTGGTTAAGTCTGTGTCCACACAGGCATAACAGTACATAGTGGACGTGTAGTGTCTTTGTAGCTCACTGAAATACACTGATCTCCTGAGAGTGTGTATCGATCGGAGAGCATTTTACATGTCTACAGCTTCCTACATAAGCAGTGCAGAACAACAGGAGCTGATGAGGTCGAGTTGTGAAGCAGAATCAAAGGTGTAGCCTGGATGAGAGCGAGAGAGAGAGAGAGAGAGAGAATGAATGTGTGCCCTCCAGTCTCTTTTAACTTCTGTCACTCTGAGTACATTGTATCACACCATATTAATGCTATGTAAAACACAACGATTCGAAAAAGTTGTAAAATGTAAATAAAAACAGAATGCAATGATTTGCAAATCTCATAAACCCATATGTACCAAAAAAAATTGTAAAAAAAAAGGTCGTTTTGAATTTGATGACTGGAGCACGTCTCAAAAAATTGGGACGGGGGCAACAAAAGCCTGGAAAAGTAAGTGTTAGTAAAAAAAACAGCTGGAGGAACTAATTAGGTTCATTGGCAACAGGTCAGTAAGATGATTCTGTTTTTTATTTACATTTGACACAGCATCCCAACTTTTTTGGAATTGGGGCGGTATAAATATTTAATGTTAAACTGAATGCCTTAACGTTGATCTAAACTACTACTTTACATGAATTATTTAGAATAAATCCTCTCTCTTTTTCAGATCAAGTTGGTTTTAAAGAATTTAGTAGCTCCCTGTGGAATCTCTTTGCTCTTGTCTTTGAGTCTTGATGAAAGAGATGAGTGGACCTTGGAATATTCAGCACTTCTTCCAATTCCACTTGCTTACTTCCCTTTATTTCTCTCACGCCTCACTGCATGCTTTCCTTCAGGATTTATCCTTTATTCTCAGAGGAATTCCATCAGTGAGGAGACTTGTGAGTTCGAATTCCACCAAATTAGCCATGATAAGAAATATTACCAAAATTTTGTTCCTCAAGGCCGAGTTGAAGCTTATTTACAACTCATTAGCAGGGATTGTTAAATCTGTGTGACGTGCAGAAATTTTAAAGCCTCGGGCAAGCTTTCAGAGTCAGCCATTAGCTCTCTTTGATAAAGGTAAATAAGCTCAAAGCTGTTTAATGTTGTCACGTTAAAACATCCTGACCCCACCATGCCGAGCTCCTCATCAGCAAGGCCTCAGAGACATGAGAAGAAGAAAAAATCCATTCTTACCTGAAATGGAACTCTAATATGGTGAAGGGGAATATTTAGAACAGTTTACGAGTGGTAGCTTGTTCATATATACAAGTACGTTCAACAAAAGTGAATGTTCATAAAGTTTCGGCTTAAACATCAACATTTAAGTATGTGAGTATTAATAATTAAGGTTAATCCAGTGTCTAGGATTAATCCTTGGGCAGATCCGTTATATATTACTAATAAGTGAATTTATATTAATAAGTATGCAACTGTGCAATTCACTTATTGGAACAAGGCTGTCAGAATCAAGTTTGCCCTTGATTCCTTCTGTCCTTATGTCCTTTCCTTGATCCTTTCCTCAAAACAAAGATGGAAGAGAAATTAATTTGTTCAAAGAAAGGCAGAGTATATATATCATGCTTGACACACAACAGAGACGACGGGTTAACTCTTGATTGGCTAGGCGGAAGGACATTTGCATTTAACAGGAAACATGAATGTAAGAGAGGAACAACTCCATTTATGGTATTCGGGTAAAGTCATGGAATGCGAATAAACGTTATTCAGGAAGGTATGCAAATGCACGCAAATGGTATTCGGGGAGACAAAGGAATGTGTGCAAATAGTGAGAGGCTTTATCTGTCTGTACCTGGCTGGGAAGCGTTAACAGAGCAACAAAGAGGAAAATGTGTTAACAAGGGAACAGGGAGGCAAGAGTGTTCACAGTAAATGTATCACTGAGTCATATAATTTGGTTCAGTTCACCACTAAGAGTCGACTCTTTCAGCTGTCTAGTAGCTCATTGCCATTTTTTAAAAAAAATCCATGTTTTTCAAACAAAGTAGAATCTACAGTGTAGCGTGAGCAGTGATGCAGAGTTACACGGATTGTTATATCTACAAAAATAATGTGAAAATATTTCTCTTGGGGTTTTAAAGGAGGTTTGAGATCGCTGCATCACTTTGTATTCCGTCCTCTTTATCACTTCACGAACTGCTCGGTCAAAAAACTAATAATAGTCATTTGTCATGTGCAGACATGTCCCAGGTTTTAAAAATGTCACAGGGCAAACTGCATGCTTCTGACAGAGCAGCTCTGACTCCAACAGTAATTCCAGCTGCAAGGGTTATATTAATCAGCAGCTGCTTGTGGCCATAGATTGTGGTGGGGCAGGATGGCATTAATAATGACATAGCCTCAAACGAGTCTAGATTCCATCATGCTACCGGCTACTACAGTATTTAGTGGATTTTCAAAGTGACCCTGTAATATGCGGTTGAGGGTCGACAAAATACAGTCATCCAGCATACAGACGAGAAGCTCAAGCGGTTTTAGATGTACTTTTGTTCAACTGTATATCATACAGCAGGTTTGTTTCCTATTATGTTATCATTGTAGCAAAAAAAAAAAAACAACCAAAAAAAAAAAAAACAGCCTGATCAGGGTTAGATTGTTTATATCTGCTTTAATTTGATCAGTATCTATGACCATGACAAAACTGTAACTATAAACAAAAAAAAAGTGTCATCCTTTTATCAAACTGCTAAAAGTAGCTTTACGTAGCATAACAGAGTACTTTTGTTGATTATTTTCCTCATTCATATATGTCCTGCATATTTTATAATGAGTCTTTATTGGTCAGATATACATATGCACAGTGAAATTCTTTTTTTTTTTTTCATACCCCAGCATATTAGGAAGTTGAGGTCAGAGCGCAGGGTCAGCCATGATACAGCGCCCCCTGGAGCAGAGAGGGTTAAGGGCCTTGCTCAAGGCCCCAACAGTGGCCGCTTGACAGTGTTGGGGCTTGAACCCCCGACCTTTCAATCAGTAGCCCAGAGCCTTAACAGCTAAGCCACCACTGCCCCCTTAGATTGCGTTAGATTTCCTTAGATTTCCTTAGATGCAAAACTCCTCAAATCCTTTCCAAATTTGAATCTAATTGATCAGTCCATACATGATTTCGCTGAGTTTTTTTTTTTTTTTGTGATTCTTGCAGCCAAAAATGCTTGATTTTTGCGTCTGCTTTTTTCTAAATTTGTTATGCTATTTGCAGTGTTTTTTATAGGGTTTTTTTTTCTTTTAGGAAAACTACTTGAATTGGCGAAATTGCAACCGCACAAAATTGTCTTTCACAGCGATGTTTGTTGGTAAATGAGACCTTTTAGCTGTATTCATGTTCAATGCACATGAATCGAAGAGCGCTTCTTGAACGCGTGTCGTGATGATGTCACATGACACGTGTCGTGGCCCAAGTCTGTGGAAAAATCTGTGGACATTTTGAAAAATTGCAAGCTGCTCCGAATATCACAAAGTTTGCTTGTTCGTTTCTACGATCGCAAAAATAGCGAAATCCTGGTGGGACTGATATTTCAGAAAGCATTCTGTTTCACAGATGGATTGCTAGATCGAGCTCTAATAGGAACATCTGTCAGTGTACAACATGAATAGTGCTGTGATCCCTGCGCGCATCTGTCTACTCTTTTCTCCCTTCATAAACTCCCTGAGAAACACTGACTGCTGCTTGAATGTGACTTGGCTTGTGGCTGTAGCTGCAAGATGTCAGCACGTCCTCTCATGTCCTCTGTGGGTGATGCCTCAAGACCCATCTGTCATCCTCTCATCTGCCTGCTTTACCCAGACTTCTACTGCTTTACACCACACACACCCACACACACCCACACATACACACTCCAGAACTGAATCTCATATTAACTCCGATTCATCTCAGATACAAAATTGCTTGATAGTAATCAAGTCTAATAGAAATACTGTACAAGACTGTTCAGCATTTCTATTACACTCAAATCATATTTTTTTTCTCCATATACAGATTCTGAGAAATCACAACTAGCTAGAGGAAGTGCAAAGTGCTGCTGTAATGAAACATTTTACGTTCGCAGATGTCACTTTATGATAAACATGTTTCTGAGAATTCAAGAGGCACTTCTGAGGGAACATGTTTACCGATAAGCAGGTGTCGGAGTTCAGGAAGCTCAGCGCATCAAACACATGCGAGGAGCTTGAAGCCTGAAGTGTGACCACTGGCATTAAATCAGAGTAAATAAAAGAACGTTAGGAAGTAGAGCTACATGTGCTTTACTATAACACATCACACATGAATAAAGACAGGAGATTGAATGCACAAATAGAATGCAGTGCCAATAAATAGTGCCAATAGAATATGCACTATTTATTTTTGTAAAGAAAAGAAGCTTGTCAGAAAGGTTCACAGGACTTGCAGGACAAAGAAAGATGGCGTTCATTCATTCATTAATCCTTAGTGACTGCATACAATCTGCTAATATTCTGGGTAATAGAACCAACTCAATTGGTACACACACACATACACACACACATTATATACTATATATATATATATATATATATATATATATATATATATATATATATATATATATATATATATACACGCACACATATATACAGAGAGACAGAGAGACAGAGAGAATGCACATTGGTATGTTGTATATTTAAAGAAGCTAGTTCAGTTAAGAAGCTACTGAAACGCAACAATGCCACAGCAGTCTTTTGGAAATAACTTGTGTTTTTTAATTCCACTATGAGTGATAAACAGTGTGCTGAACCTTTTTCATATGGTGGAATATTTTATGTTGGCCTGAAAACCGCTAACCAAGGACACCAAGGTAATTAGAGATTTGAGGTTTTGCTTCATACAGTATTTATTTAGTAAAATTCACATTGCAATTAGTAGTGAGGAAGAGCACAGATGTCTCACTGATGTTTTATACAAAGTAGCTTTATTTTCAGAAACGGTTCCAACTCGGCTCATTATTATACTGTACCGTATGTACATAGGTCTATCATGTGTATTCCTTCTAAACATGAGTTCATATCAATGTCTACAGACCTTTTTCTTTTCTTTTATGTCAATGATCGTGGTTAATAATGCCATCATTACTAACAAAATCAGAAATTCACGAAAAAGCACACTGTCCCACATTCTCATGCACTCTCAGAAAATAAAAGGGGTGCTTACTTAAGCTTATCACTGTCTGGGTACATTTTGTATCTTTCACATTGTGGATATAGTGTTCCTTTAAGATTTAAGGCACATGGTTGGACTATAATTACCTGTTAGAAGTCAAATTTTAAAAAGGTTATTGATATGCACATTTCTAGGTAAAATATACAAACCTTGTACAAAAGGTGAATGCTTGAGTGTACCACACCACCAACAGGGAATAGCACGGTTTACAGCAGCAGCTCTTTGCCTTCGATTTAGAATCTATATAACGACATAGCCTCATAAAATTTAATCTATAGACTATCTCACTTGAGTTATGCTATCTACTGTCTGTCATGCTACTATGCTATCGAGAGAATATTTTAAGTAACTCTGTAATTTGCATTTGAGAGTCGACAACATCTCATTTCAGACAAACCATTAAACTGTATTCGGGACTGTAGCCGGGAAAAAAATCAGGCACCTGAAAAGACAGACACACTTTTCATAGGCTTTGTGTGGAAAACAGTGTCACATGGTGCACATGCATTTCTGATGTACAGATATCGCCCAATCTTTACAATGTAGGCTATATTTAAAATAAAAAAAAAAATCCATAAACAAAAGCAAAGTGCAGACAGTGTGTTTTTGCACACTGTCTGCACTTTGCTTTTGTTTATGGATTTAAAAAAAAAAAAAAATTTTTATTAATTTAATATGAAACAAGATCTTGACATCCACTGGGTATTTTTGTTCTCTGTCATTAACTGGCTTGCCTGCTGCTCCTGTTCCAATAAAAATGTTCATGGGGCAGCATGATTCCTTCCCCAATGGGCTTCTAGTAGGGCTTGATGCAGTTCCCATTTTTGACCACAAGGTGCAGGAATAAGTCTATGGAGCTAAATGGGCCATGAACATGCTGTCCCACTATTACGAAACATCTAGAAATGTGACCAAATGAATAAAACACTGTCAAATAATAACAGTTATTAAGCCATTGGTCACGCAAAAGTGGTAATTAGTATTTCTATGCAAGATAAAATATATGGAGTTGTGATTAACGGCTAAATATGGAGAGTGTTCTCCATATTTACAAAGTGTTATTTCTGGTCGCTCTGGCTGGAGACAGGTGTTGTTTGACCGAACATCTTGCCTTCTCTGGACTCATCTTGATTTTTTTTAGCAGGTGCTGCTCAGCAATAAGTCTAGCTCCAACTAAGCCATTTTAATTGTTTATTTAAATAGTTTATTTAAATGAACAGCAAGATTTGTCTACAAATTACAGTCTGGACCAATACAATAATTATAGACATAGATTACATCATCATCATACCATTGCATACCTGTACCATTATAGCATTTTACATGCTGATTACAAAAGAACACAAAAGAACCATATTGTAAAGATATCTCGTTTAACAAATGCACAGCATTTTTTTTAATGAAACAGCACTCTGGGATGAGTGCTGGGACAAAATACTCAAACCAGTCAGGGTTACACCATGATGATGTTACTGTGAAGTTCATCATCTAGCCAATATAGATAACTCTCAGATAATCTGTGTTTCTAGATTGTCCCATAGATTAGTGTGATCTTGAAGGTTCCAGATCTACAAAGGACTCAGGCACCAGCGATAAGTGTGAGGTCTTGGATGTTAAATCCTTGACCTATGACATGGCCTCCTTGCCAGCAGAACTGCTGGAGTCCAGAATGGGCTATGGAGACTTTTAGAGGAGATTCTTTCACTGTGTCATCTCTTCTTGACTTGGTCTTCATATTCTCCTTTTGAGCACAGGAGCAACAGAAAGCCAGGCCTGAGTCCACCAAGTCACTGTAGTCCTAGTTCTCATTCACATCCATCAGCTCATTATGACCACGCAGCTTCAGGAGCGGCCAGAAATGAAGAGAACTCGAACCCTCAATGCACTCACTGAAACTGCCTTGGTGATCCATTGGCAGATGGAGATGGACAGAGAAAGAAAAACAAAGAAACACACAGAGAAAGGAAGGGAGCAAGTAAAAGAAAGAAGAAGAAGAAATAAAAAGAGTTGCAAATGAAGAGGTTTCATGTGTTCTCAATCCTCAGTGCGAGTCTCCAACAGTTTGTACTGTTGTCCTTCAACAGAGATGTTCAGATGAACCACTCCTTCTTGTTTTCTTCGATGGTCTCTATGAAATTGGGCTCCGCGCTGATGATGGCTGTATCGGCTGATTCAAATCGTTCTTCTCCTTTGGACTCATTGGTGTGGTACGTTCCCTTGTGGCGGAACATGTACCGAATCAGGAACACCAGCGTGCACAGGATGGTAAAGATCACCACAGCGATGATGCCTTAATCAAGAAGGGAGAATATGAACACTCAGACATTTGAAATAATACTGCTTAAGAGAAACGAGTGAGAAATGATTCAGATGTTATTTGAAGCTTAAACAGCCTTAAGCTATAGAGTCTGGAAAATTCCTACCTCCTATTACTGCTGAATTCCTGTTTACCCCATCTGGTACGACTCGCTCCTCATTGAATGGGAAATCAGCACCTACAGGAACCATCATTTGTGTTAATAACACCTCAAATAATTGCTATATCTCTGTCACCTTTAGTGAGAAATGATCTAGAACTCGGAAGCATATTCACAATCCAATCTATAATGTGTAAAGCTGTAATTTGGTAACATTATCTTAGCTTATCTTATCTTTAGCAGTGGTATCTATGAACTTGACCTTAATTCCAACATGAATAGAACTGGTATGAATGATAAAGAATTGGCTTGTGCTTACTACAGCCCATAAATCATAGCCAGTGCTTTTGGTTTGTTTTTGTACCTGCATTCAGGTGCCAGGGGTCAGTGTTAGTGGACATCGGTGAGACGGTTAGGGGGGATGCTCCACAGTTGGACTCGACCAGTTTGCCCTGGTGCGAGACGGAAACAGGAAGCCGTGAACGAAGAGCCGCCTTCAGAGGAGCGACGCTGTTAAACTGCACTCGGGACAGACAGCCTACGAAGCCAGGAGTGTTATACTTCTCTATCAGCACTGGGTCGATGGGACCGGTTTCTACCGGAAACACAGAAAGAAAGAGAATCATAAATGGAGTGTGTGGTGTGCTGCATAATGCATTTTGAATCCATCTGAGATTTAGACCAAAAGAATTCCATGTAATCCAGTGATATGATCTTGCTTCCAGTCAACATAATCTCACAATTTTTTTTCTTTATTATTATTAAATATGAACCCTGCCACTGTACCCCTGAGATGCTGGAAAACACTGGGGAAAAAAAACAGAGGTGGAAATGCTAGCACTGACTACATTTACATGGACGGCAGTAATCTAATTATTGACTTTATTCTGAATTAGACAATATTCTGATTAATGTGTTTACATGAGTCGCTTTTAGAACCCTCCTTTCATGTTCAGGTTTTACATGTTATAGAACATAGATCGATTAACGTCACACGTCATTACGTCCCCGCGCCACGCCGTCCGACGTTCTAGAATTTCGCCTATTGACATACAGTTCGTCTTCATTATGGGACTGTATACAATTTTGGGTGTTTCTATTTTTAACTATACGAAAGCTTCAAATGCACTTAATTATTTATCATGCTATACGTGCTAATAGACGACTGATTGAAGCCGTGGGCTGCGTCCCAAACCGTGTACTTACCGTCAATATAGTAGCTGAGATACATGTATTTCGCCTACTATATAGTAGGTAAGTACACGGTTTCGGACGCAGCCGTGCTCTCTTGTTTGCCGTAAAATGGTTGCGCACTGCCATGTGTGTACGTGTCTTGTCGCACAATGCGGTGAAAACTCCCACATGATGTTAATAGAGTGATTAAGGTGTGTACATGTCTGTAATACACATTGATAATGCGACTAAAACAGGAATACTCCACACGTCTTAATTCCATTTGTGTTTACTTCGAGTACGACTTTAATCGGTTTAAGGTCATCAATAATCTCTGTTTACATGCTAGTTTCTTAATCAGAGTATCGTCTTAATCGGGTTAATATCGGATTATTGTTGTCCATGTATTCTGGGAGATGGAGTTCCTGGAGGATGTCACCCAGAACTTTGGACCTCACTGTTCACAGAAGTCTTAAATGCTTGAAAGTGCACTTACCGAAGACTTTTCCTAGGAAGAGGGTTTTGACCAGGTTGAACTGAGTGTCTGAGGTTTCAGGCAGGGTGTAACTGACCAAAGGATAGTGGTCCAGCTGTGAGTAACACACACACACATTCTTATTAGAAGATGAAGCCTTTAACTGTCAAACATACATTACAGCACAGTGAAATTCTTTTCTTTGAGCTTGTCAGGAAGCTAGCGTCAGAGATGATACAGCACCCCTTGAGCACTGGCAGCTCGGTGTTGCTGGGATTTGAATCCCCAACGTTCTGATCAATAACCCAGAGCCTTAATCATTAAGCCAACTGTTCTTTAGATAGATGCTGGAGTCATGGCAACCAGGATAAAGCAGTGAATCCATGAATGAATGATTGAATAAATCATCCCGCTGAATCTCGCTAACAAAGAGCTGGATGTGGTGGTGTCACAGGATAAATTGGCAACACTTAAAAGCTTTGAGCTTGTTTACCTTTATCAGAGGGAGCTAATGGCTGACTCAGAGAGATGAGTCACTATGAAAAGCCTCCCCAAGGCTTCAAACTCTCTGCAAGTCACACAGCTTTAATGATCATTGTTAAAGAGTTGTAAATAAGCTCCAACTAAGCCTTGTGGAACATGAAGGACAGAATTTTTATTTATTTATTTTTTAAAAACTTTTTTTAATTACCATTTTGAAGTGTAAAACACAAGCTAAGCTACAGCGACGCAACACAGCCGTGTACAAGCGCAAATACACAAACACGTGTACAAATGCCAAACAGAAATTTCACCTGGACGTGGAGTTCTCGTTCTATTCTTGTGATGTTGACGCTGTGTGGCTGTCCGTTGGCCAAATTGCGCTGGTCCAGATCGACGGCGAAGGGCTCGGGAAGACCTCCAAGGTTATAACGCAACTGTAAAGAACCTGACCAAGAAAGAGACAATGTTTACGTTTATCATCATCGTCTCAGATTTATCGCAGTTATCATCATCCCTTTGTATTAAGAGAACCAGGAGTCGTGATTATTTGAGGTATTTGGCTTTAGTAATAAGGTTCAGGAGACAGGATGTGCCTAGTAAAAAGAGACAGAAATGCACTGAGTCAAAACTGAAAGCACCAAATACTGAAGTGCTTTCATCTGGCCAATTTACTGCATCCTCTGCTATTCTTCATTCCCCATAATCCAGTGCATCAGTCACCTTGTAAAAATGATGGTGGGAGTGTGTATATATATATATATATATATATATATATATATATATAAATATATATATATATATACACTCCCATATATATATATATATATATATATATATATATATATATATATATATATATATATATATATATATATATATATATACAGTATCTCACAAAAGTGAGTACACCGCACACAATTTTGTAAATATTTGATTATATCTTTTCATGTGACAACACTGAAGAAATGACACTTTGCTACAATGTAAAGTAGTGAGTGTACAGCTTGTGTAACAGTGTAAATTTGCTGTCCCCTCAAAATAACTCAACACACAGCCATTAATGTCTAAACCGCTGGCAACAAAAGTGAGTACACCCATGAGTGAAAATGTCCATATTGGGCCCAAAGTGTCAATATTTTGTGTGGCCACCGTTATTTTCCAGCACTGCCTTAACCCTCTTGGGCATGGAGTTCACCAGAGCTTCACAGGTTGCCACTGGAGTCCTCTTCCGCTCCTCCATGATGACATCACGGAGCTGGTGGATATTAGAGACCTTGTGTTCCTCCACCTTCCGTTTGAGGATGCCCCACCGATGCTCAATAGGGTTTAGGTCTGGAGACATGATTGGCCAGTCCTTTAGAAAGGCAGTGGTCATCTTGGAGGTGTGTTTGGGGTCATTATCATGTTGGAATACTGCCCTGCAGCCCAGTCTCTGAAGGGAGGGGATCATGCTCTGCTTCAGTATGTCATGGTACATGTTGGCGTTCATGGTTCCCTCAATGAACTGTAGCTCCCCAGTGCCGGCAGCACTCATGCAGCCCCAGACCATGACACACCCACCACCATACTTGACTGTAGGCAAGACACACTTGTCTTCGTACTCCTCACCTGGTTGCCGCCACACACGCTTGACACCATCTGAACCAAATAAGTTTATCTCGGTCTCATCAGACCACAGGACATGGTTCCAGTAATCCATGTCCTTAGTCTGCTTGTCTTCAGCAAACTGTTTGCGGGCTTTCTTGTGCATCATCTTTAGAAGAGGCTTCCTTCTGGGACAAAAGCCATGCAGACCAATTTGATGCAGTGTGCGGCGTATGGTCTGAGCACTGACAGGCTGACCCCCCACCCCTTCAACCTCTGCAGCAATGTTGGCAGAACTCATACGTTTATTTCCCAAAGACAATCACTGGATATGATATGATGCTGAGCACGTGCACTCAACTTCTTTGGTCGACCATGGCGAGGCCTGTTCTGAGTGGAACCTGTCCTGTTAAACCGCTGTATGGTCTTGGCCACCGTGCTGCAGCTCAGGGTGAGGGTCTTGGCAATCTTATTATAGCCTAGGTCATCTTTATGTAGAGCAACAATACTTTTTTCAGATCCTCAGAGAGTTCTTTGCCATGAGGTGCCATGTGGAACTTCCAGTGACCAGTATGAGGGAGTGTGAGAGCAATGACACCAAATTTAACACTCCTGCTCCCCATTCACACCTGAAACCGTCCGGTTTCTTGGCGTCCTTATCTCTGCAAACATCTCCTGGACGGACAACATCACAGCGGTTATCAAGAAGGCTCAAACGCGGCTACACTTCCTGAGGGTTCTCATGAAGTACAATCTGGACTCCAATCTGCTGCTGATCTTCTACCGCTCGTCCGTCGAGAGCCTGCTGACATACTGTATCACGGTGTGGTACGGTAGCTGCACCGCAGCAGACAGGGAGAGGCTTCAGAGGGTAGTAAGACCAGCACAGAAGATCATTGGCTGCCCTCTCCCCTCCCTGATGGATATTTACACTTCCTGTTGCCTCAGCAGAGGAAAAACTATCATTAAGGACAGTTCTCACCCTGGCTTTGATCTGTTCAATCTGTTGCCCTCAGGGAGACGTTACAGGTGCATCAAAACAAGGACTAGTAGATTTAAGAATAGTTTCTTCCCGAAAGCTATTACCATGATAAACAAACACATGTACTGAGTCCACAGCATATGTATATATTGTCTCAAAACTGTGCATTTCATAGTACCTCCCCCATCCACCCCAATATCTATCTATCTTGCATATCTATCTTGCATATATTATATATCTTGTTTATTTATTTTGTTTATTTATCTTGTTTATTTATCTGTGTATTATCTGTTTATTCTTCTTGTGTATTGAATGTCTATGTTTGCACGGAACAAAAAGGAGTGGCTCTTAATTTCATTGTACATATGTATAGTGACAATAAAAGGCATTCATTCATTCATTTATATATATATATATATATATATATATATATATATATATATATATATATATATATATATATTTATATATTTATATATTTATATATATATATATATATATATATTTATATATATATATATATATATTTATATATATATTTATATATATATATATATATATTTATATATATATTTATATATATATATATTTATATATATTTATATATATATATTTATATATATATATATATTTATTTATATATATATATATAATGTAGGTAGATAGATAGATGGATAGATAGATAAATGATATAGGTATATATCATTTATACCGGAAAACAACTAGCAATTATATGGATGGGCGTAACAAATACTGACTGCTCAAAAGAAATACAATAAAAAGCACATGAATTAAAAAGGAAATCAATAGATTGCTAACTTAATTTATTGTTAATTATGTCAATTATGTCTTATTTTGTCATTTGCCTGATTTACTATATGGTTTGGCGTGGGAATTTTTGTAATACTTCCGCCTTGTATGTCTGTGTATAGCATCGTCATCTTGATTATCAGATCAGTCGGCAAGATCGTACCATTTCGTAGCAACACTACAGCCATGTAGTCATGGCTCCTCGAGCTGATGTAGAGGAGGATGCTGGGAGTGCTGGATGTGCTAAAGCTGAAAGCCACAACCTCTCGGGTCAGGTTCACGTCTGTGTACAGTGATTGGCTCAAATCCTTCCCGTCCATGCTGGACGCTTCTGAGACCAGGTTATAACGGACCAGCGTTCCTGCCTCGAAGAACGCTCCTACGTCTGTAACATAAACACAGCTCTATGAGACGGCAATGTGGAGCGCTTAAGGGAAACATGATGGCAATGGTTATTTAAAGAAAGTCATTCTTTTTTAAATGAAAACCTCTCGAGCACCTTTAGTGCAGAAGGGTCCGTCATAAGCCGTGTCGCTGCAGTCGCACGAGTAGCCGTTGTATTTCTCCACACACTTCCCTCCGTTGCGGCAGTACATCCCGAAACTGGTGCAGTGACCCGAACATCCGGGTTTAACTCCAGGAGTGACCTTTGCTCTTTCTTCCAGGTCTAGGGTCACGCCGTTCATCTTCAGGGAGCGGATGCATCCCAGGAAGCCCCTCTGTCCTCCTGCCGCACCTGTAGCATTAACAGAGAATAAAATCAAATAAAATAAAATAATAATAATGTTTCAGTGTTGTAGATCCTAAAGTAATGGCACTCAGACAACATTAATGTGTCACTTGTTGCTGAAAATAATGACTCTTTAACTGCTCAGCATGAAATTCCTAACACATGACCATACAAGACAGTCATTTTTAATGGTTAGTAAATAGTAAGAATAAGAATTATTACTTGAATAAACATGCGAGGGGAGTCAGAGGCCAATTAGACTCTCACTTCGTATTGTATAAAAAAAAAAAATGCACTGGAGAAAGGAAAATGTGCCACGAAAATGTATAACATGGTCTGTCTGAATACTCCTTTCTGATTGGCTGGAAGGTGTGCATACAAACTGTATAATGCGCAGGTAGTTCCGGTCAGTTTAATCACCGTTCTAAATTAATACGCTGCCTATAAACAACTGTAACCATAGTAATACAGCTAGAGTTGCATAGAGTAGTTAAACTCACAGTTTCATTATTAGTATAGACGCGGCACAGACACAGGTAACTCACATGCAATCTCTCTCGCTCTTTCTCTTTTTCTCTCTTTCTCTCTCTCTAATAACTAATAATTCAAATACATGTAATCTTATCGCACTACTTTATATCTGTTTATAATTTAGAGTGGGCAGAATTCTAGATCTGACCACCCATATATAATAACTACAAGAGTATATAAAAGTCCAATTTTGCGCTGCAAACTAAGCAGGATAATCTACGGCTAGGTGTGAATTACATGATTTCAATGCGATCTGCTTCACGTTGGGTGGTTCTTTGCCTTCACATCGTGCATTAAAATCATGTAAAGCACACCTAGCCATGGATTATCCCTTACATAAATGTTACATAAATCTTCCAATAATGCAGCTCATCACCGCAGTGAGTCAGCTATCGGAAGCACAGACTCCTTTTATAGAGTGCCAGGTCCAATAGTGATGAATAGTATCGGGGAAGTCTAATTACAATCTTGGGGCTAGCTTTTTTATTTGAAGTATTCTACTTTTTCAGCACGAATGCTTTCAACATATTGTAGGGTTTGAAAGCTGAGCTAAAACGAGACACTAAAGGGTAAAGATGCACATTTCTTAACACTTCCACATGATCTAATGCTGATGTCTTAATGATAATAATAAACATTATTAAATTATTAAATAAACACATGGAATAATGCTGCATATTTCAAGGCACTTTAAATGTATATCAGGGTTGAAAGTAACAGGGTTGAGTTTACAAATATACAAAATGACGTCCATGTTAATGACGAGGACATTGAGGACATTCTCTTTATTTACTTAAAGTCCCCCGCCCACCCCATCCCCCCCAAAAAAAAATATGTGACAGTGATTTCTGGTTTAAAAATGATTTCCACAGCTCATCACAGACAGAGCAGTGTGTTTAATGAGGGCATTGATATGCAGGTCATACTTTCTTCAGATCTAATCTTTGAATTGAAAATGTGAAGGTGCTAGAAGGCCAAAATGCTTTAAGGCACAATTGTGTATAAATGAGGCAGTGATACAGGATCTTATCACAGCTGGATTTCTCACTGTGATTGTGAGTGAAGCAGTTATTAGGGTTTATGAATTTCACAAGTCCTTTCTTGGGCACGAGCCTTTCATTTTCAAGGACCCTTTGAGATTTTAATATGTTCATACAGTCACGACTATAATGGGAAATTTTTAATCATTTACGATTCATTAACTTCACCTCATTATTTTTTGGTTTCTTGGCAAATCGTTTTTTTCTTTTCTTTTTTAACCAATCAAACGAGTTTGTTTTACATTAGCGGACGCTGATTAAATCTGAGAACTGATGCAGAGGGCTCTATAAAAGGCTGTATAAACAGATTATCAGCTGTTTATCACTGCGGAAATATAGACAATAGGCAATCGTGGGAGTCTATGAGCTTGTGTATGTGGAAAAGGGCAGGACAGATCACTCTTCTGAGTGCGTTACGCTGCCCTGTGATGCAGCATGAGCACCAGATGGCTTCATTTATCTCAAAAAAAGGACATGGTAGGTGACCAGGACCAGGGAGAAAATGTCTCTGTCCTCTACTCGCAGGAGTGTGATTATTCTGTTCTGTTTCTCATGTGTAAATCATATTGGTGGTTTGGCGGTTAAGGCTCAGGGTTACTGATTGGAAGGTCGGGCATTCAAGCCCAAGTACTACAAAAGCTGCCGCTGTTGGGTCCTTGGGCAATGCCCTTAACCCTCTCTGCTCCAGGGGTGCTGTATGATGGCTGACCCTGCACCCTGACCCCAACTTCCTGACATGCTGGGGTATGCGAAGAAAAGAATTTAATTGTACATATGTGATCAATAAAGACTCATTATCATTATCATTATATTCAGCTGTATGTTTATAGCTCAAGTGTGTGCGAGCATTTACATACAGATTTGCTGTGCACCAGTCGCACCTGTGTGTATACATGTGTGTGTGTGAGAGTTTCTTACCCACATAGAGCTGGCTGTAGAGCTCTAGGCGTGTGTGTCCCTGTACAGGTGCAGCTCGAACCTGTCTGTATTGCTGATCCAGCTGAAGCACAGCCTCTTTGACGTTTCTCTCGGCACTGACTCGATGCCACTGGTCGTCGTTTAGAGGTGTTGGCGACTGAACGTTCAGCTCTACCGGCCCGTTCCCCACATCGAAGGAGAACGTAACAAGATTGGGTGCTGGAGAGAAACAAGACACACAGTCACTGAGTCAGCCTGGTTGATTTATCATTCTCATCATGTCTCAGTATTGAAGGAACACGCTTAAAATCCCAGGAGAAATGAGGTGTATGCATGGCGTTTGTCATTTCCTGCCCTGAAGGCTCAGTCCTGGCACAGTGGCCTCTTTCAAAGCTCCCTGATTTTCACCCTTGTAGCTGATGTGTTAATATCCTGCCTCCCTCAGCTCTCACACACATATAAAATGGTACTTTGGGTTCCGATAACATGCATTTCTTTAAACACCACCCATGACAAAAAAGAAGTGACAGAGAAGTGTACAAAACGACAAGAAACAATTGGACTGGTTCGCAAATGGAGAACGCAAACACAGTCCAACATTATAAGTAGCCTGGAGTGAACATATGAACGTAAATAGATTTGTTTTTTCAAAATGTCTGCCGCATCAGATGTACCAAACGCACCAGTTGCTGTAACACTGAGCAAAGCAGGTGGGTGATATGACAGCAGCTCAGAGTGTCAGACTCACACACACACACACACACACACACACACACACACACACACACTCATGCTGTGGAGTTTTTCCACTGCTGTAACACTTTTTCCGGCAGAAGCATGGCTTTATTTCATGCTCTGAGTGGATTTTGCTCGCGGTTCGGGGCAGTAACTTTAGAAGAACTGAAATCAGGAGGTTGGATTAGGAGTGAGGGCTAAAATCGATGAGCTGTAATGGAGAGCAGGAGAGCTCTTGAGATGACACCATACTACACACACACACACACACACACACACACACACACACACACACAAACCTGCAGACCTTCTGGTCTTTAATACACTCCTAATCTTAAGCACAAGCCTATAAATTTCCAGCTTTGAAGAAAAGATGGTGTGTGTGTGCGTATTGAAAGTCATATCCAGAGGCAAAAACACATACATATGCACATTTAGTTAATTATAACAGATATGCTCAAAGCAGAATGTTTAACACCCACATGATTCTTTAATGTGTACATACCCATTTATTTCTGTGGTAGATGATTTTTTTTTTTATCCAAAGTGAATAATCAACAATAATCCGATATTAACCCGATTAAGACGATACTCTGATTAAGAAACTAGCATGTAAACAGAGATTATTGATGGCCTTAATTCGATTAAAGTCATACTCGTAGTAAACACAAATGGAATTAAGACGTGTGGACTATTTCTGTTTTAGTCGCATTATCGACGTGTATTACAGACATGTAAACACCTTAATCACACTATTAACGTCGTGTGGGAGTTTTCACCGCATTGTGCGACAGGACACGTACACACATGGCAGTGCGCAACCATTTTACGGCAAACAAGAGAGCACGGCTGCGTCCGAAACCGCGTACTTACCTACTATATAGTAGGTGAAATACATGTATCTCAGCTACTTTATTGACGGTAAGTACACGGTTTGGGACGCAGCCCACGGCTTCAATCAGTCGTCTATTAGCACGTATAGCATGATAAATAATTAAGTGCACTTGAAGATTTCGTAAAATTAAAAATAAAAACACCCCAAACTATACAGTCCCATAACGAAGACGAACTGTATGTCGATACGTGAAATTCTGGAGGGACGTCGGAGGGCGTGGCGTGGGTCGTAATGACGTGTGACGTTAATCGATCTATGTTCTATAAAATGTAAAATAGGAACATGAAAGGAATATTCTAAAAGCGACTCATGTAAACACCTTAATCAGAATATTGTTTTATTCAGAATAAGGTCAATAATTAGATTACTGCTGTCCATGTAAATGTAGCCACTGATGTTCAATTTCCAAGGAATTATGGTGCGATAAATTGCGATAGCCAGTGTACAGATGGATGCAATACAATATGATACAGTAGATACATACTGTGATACATACTATTAAGTCGAGGCATAGTATAGTATGGTGTCTAACGCTAATGAATAGTTACTAAGTGGAGGCTGGTTGTTCATTCTAAACTGAGTCCAGCTGAAGGGGTAAAGCTTTTCGTGCTAGTTTAATTTTATTTTTTTTAGTTGAAGCTGGGAATTCTGCTGAAACCTGGCAACTCTTGTCCCGAGCTTCCACGAGCTGTTCTCTGAGCTACACATTTTTGATTTCATCCTATGGGATCCGAATGCATACAACTAATATGAAGCTTTCTAAAGAAAAAACTATGCTTCCCCTACTGTTCGGATCGCTATTCGTATTCGTTTAGGATATGTTATCTGTTCAGTCTGAATGACGGATTCGTATTGTATATGTGAGACAGAAGCAAATCTTAGACAGTGGACCCAACAGTGGATGTCTTGAAGATGTAAACTCACGAGTAGAGCACAGTAATCACCAGTTTGAAGTAGAATTCAGGATCGTTGCCTCTTCTAGCATGCACAATAAAACATAGATATATGATATATAAAAATATATACATATATATATACAGTGGCTGCAGAAAGTATTCAGATACTTTCATAGACATAAATCAAACAATAACCCGATCCAATAATGATCCAATTGTGTCCCAATAAATAAAATAAATACATTTCCAAAAACTGTTGTTGCGTCTCAATCAGCTCCCTAGGTATATCATGTACATGAGTTCAGGCACTGGTAAGGTTCCTGGCTCACTACATATTGGGACACTGATGATTCAATTTCTTCTAATTTCCTCATCAGTCACTGTAAAAAACCCAAACATATAAACTCAAACCACAAATAAAAAAATTGTTCTATATGTCACATAAATTCGTTATCTTAATCTCACATACTTCCACCATGGCACACGGTGCAAGCAGGATCATAGGCTTGCTTGTGGATTTAAAAAAAACAAAGAAAAAATACATTAAACACTTAAAAGTCGTTAGACTCAAACAAAACATATATAGAATGTCAAATAAATTCAAAAATAAAATCGCTAACGTAAGTAATCATTTGAGAGCCAGACTAACAATAACAAGCTACTCGCATTCGTAGACGAAGTCGAGCTGAGAAGCTTCAGAAAATATGACCTCGAGCGTCAATGCGCCCTGGTTTTTGTGGTGCATTATGGGGAGAACATTCCAGTTCACTGGAAGGATTTTGCGATTGAAGCAGCCCTTAACATGGCCGCCTCTCTGATCAGTGTCCTGACTACTGAACTAGCGAGCTGGTTGAGACGCACCGTGTCGTTATGGGTTATTACGTGTAAATCGATGGGCAAAAAAAAAAAAAGTTAATTGAAACCAATTTACATCTCTAACAATTTCTGAAAAATGTAAAGAAAAAAACTGAATAAAAGGTATAAGGAATACGTTTCCCAAACCCAGTATAAGCACTGTATGAGGATGTGGTGTTGATATTCATCATTAAAATCCACTGATGTGTGTATATAGTATAATAACTCCTCAATCTGGAACTGATGTCTGGTTCTACTACTGTATACTCTCTCTGTGATCAGTTTTACATACTGGATTTAACTGTCTTGACTTTTCTTCTTCTCAGAACTCTAATGACAGTCTAATGCAGCAGGATGTGAAAATAATTGGCATTGGCATATATGTGTTTGGATTGTGACAAGGTCGTTCTTTCGGTCCTTTTTTCACACCTGCAGTGAAGCGAGAAGGAGTAGAGGTGTACACTCGTTGAATATGGATCTAGTGGAGTTTTGTGTGTGTGTGTATGTGTGTCCTGTGCAGAACTGGACAGTAGGAGTGAAAGCAAGGAGAGTGAAATAAAATTGCCTACGTCCTACTTAAACACTGGATCATTCTCAGTTCTTGTTAGAAATTCAAGTCAAATTGTATTTTTTCATTAAGAGCATTTTAATTTCTCAAGTAAAAAATATATGGGGGGGAGATGGCATGAGAAAATTAAAGGGAATTCAAAGAGAAAGCTATATGAACTGTGGAAATGTGGTATTTAACCAGAAAGATCTTGAGAGATCCTTCCCATTCCTTATTTATTTAGTGAATACTAACTTTAACTACAAAGAAGATGTTTAGGAATTCTTTTAATCCACAAGCTGTAGCCTTGATGAATTACCAACTCAGGTTTAATATATAAGAACAATGTAAATAATGTATTTATTGTTCAATGTATTTATTTCTACCTTATGGATGAACTTTCAATTAAGATTTTAAACAATGTGTTTATTTCGACCTAATTGCTCTTTATAAGAAGACACTAAAGCTCATTTATTTGATATATGTTGTCTCATGTTCTATCTTTGGACTACTGAGTCATGTCTCTGAGTGTGTGTTGGTGGATGTACGAGGCCTTTTCTTTAGTGTAGATATTGTGAAGCCGAAGGCAATTTTCCCGTCGACGATAAAGTGATCAAACAAATCAAAAGTAACGGACAATAAAGGCATCAGTCGAGCAATTTCACAGTGTTTCGTCTTTTATGTTTTTTTTTTTTTTTTTACATCGACTACCTTTTTTCGCTTTTTCGTTCACACCAAGTGTGTAGGAAAAGATATGAAATATGGCAAAAAAATTAAAAAATGGCGGTACTCCAAAACCTTAAATGTCTCTATTCGAATCATGCACCACTTTAGAAAATGAGCCACCACTTTATACAACACAGGATTTCTCAAACACTGCATATTCTTTTTTACCTTTCAGGTTCGGATTATCTGTTGTGTGGTAAACAAAAACCCAGCATGGGGTAAGAATACAAGAGAGAGAGTGAGAGAGAGAACGAGAGAGAGAGTGCAAGAGTGAGAGCGAGAGAGAGAGAGAGAGAACGAGAGCGAGAGAGAGCGAGAGTGAGAGCGAGAGCGAGAGATAGATCGAGAGAGAACGAGAGAGCGAGAGTGAGCGCAAGAGCAAGAGAGAGAGATAGATCGAGAGAGAGAGAATGAGAGAGCGAGAGAGAGAGATAGATCGAGAGAGAGAGAATGAGAGAGTGAGAGCGAGAGAGAGAGATAGATCGAGAGAGAACGAGAAAGCAAGAGTGAGAGCGAGAGCAAGAGAGAGAGATAGATCGAGAGAGAGAGAATGAGAGAGCGAGAGTGAGAACGAGAGAGAGAGATAGATCGAGAGAGAGAGCAAGGGAGAGAGAGCGAGGGAGAGAGAACGAGAGACCAAGAGAGAGCGAGAGAGAGAACGAGAGTGAGCGTGAGAGTGAGAGAGAGCGAGAGAGAGAGAACGAGAGAGAGAGATAGATCGAGAGCGAGAGCAAGGGAGAGAGAGCGAGAGAGAGAGAGTGAGACAGAGAGAACGAGAGAGAAAGAGAGAGAACAAGAGCGAGAGAACGGGAGAGAGAGCGAACGAGAGAGAACGAGAGAGAGCGAGAACAAGAGAGAGAGCGAGAGAGAGAGAGAGAACGGGAGAGAGAGAGCAAGAACAAGAGAGAGAGCGAGAGAGAGAGAGAGAGAGACACAGAGCGAGAACGAGAAAGAGAGAGCGCGAGAGAGAGAGAGAGAGAGAGAGAGAGAGAGAGAGATACTTATTGTACTGGCTTTCTACCCTTAGTTCTGCATCGATACTGGATGGCAGTGTATAAGTCATTGTTCCAAACGCTCCACTTCACCCGCTGATCTTTAATCCCACTGTATGTTTTAATCTCACGTAATCAGTCAAGTCATAAACATTTTAAAGCTTTACATGTTATGCTGTAAATACATTTTCTGTTCTGTGTCATGTGATTAATGTGTGATCTTCTACAGCTTCCGAGATGCATTTCGTAACGCAATTATGAGCTCACTTTTTTTTTTTTTAGTTTAAACATCTTCCATTGACATGTTGGTCTATGTTCATTTCAGTGACCAGTTTCATATATTACCCACAATGCCGATCGAGCCATCTGCTGATAGTGGCACCAGATGTAATTTACCTGTACCTAAACAGAACAATGCAGCAGTGCTTTAGTCCTTTAGTCTATCCAGCTCTCTCAACTGCTCATCTCTTCACTCTGCTCCATCAGATCAGCTTCCCAAGCTGCAAGTTTCACGCTAATACCGCTGTCAACGGCATCATCCCCGTCATGCCGTAGATCGCTAACTAGCCTAGCTGAGTGTCTGCTATAACTCAGCGCAACTGCACTGCATTCTGGATGTTTGAGTCCAACATTTGCAAAAAAAAAAGAAGAAGCTGTATCTCACATGCGACTCACATTTCAGCTCCAGCCGGATGAAGTCTGTGTTGCCCAGGTTCTCCAAGAAAACCCCATGAGGTGCAGAAGTCTTGAAATAAAAGGAAATATCAGCACTGGTTTCAGCATGGAAAGTGGAGAAGTGCAGGTAGGAGGACGGTGTGTTGAAGGAAGCGGCGTTCCAGTAACTACCTGCAAAATGAGCACGGAAAAGCACACGGTTAAATGTCTTCTTCATAAAGAAAATTCAGATGGATAAAATACGATCGATAATAAATGTCATGGTGGTTCGGTTTTAAGGGATTAGTGCATCATATTGGTGCAGTTTGTGGGAAATGAAGAACATTTCTAGAGTTAAATGCAATGGTGTATGAGGGGAAATAAAAATCAGGTCAAAATATCAGGACAAGGAAGGAAGGAAGGAAGGGAGGGAGGGAGGAAGGAGAAACATAAGGACTCAGTACTTAAGCACTTGTCTCATCAAGTATATCTCCCAGAAGAATCACCCATTCTCACCATTTTCTTTCACACACACACTGTTGTGCAGCCTGGCATTGTCTTACTCTCACAGATTTGGGCAGGAAGTGAAAGCCATCAGGGAGAGACTGAGCTTATCACAGCTGCTCAGGAACACTGGCTTCAATCATACACTCCCTCTGCAAATCTTCTCACAAACACTGCTCATTAACACCCAGTGTGCACAGGAGGCTCAAGCCAATTGACGATGGTATCAGGAAACGCCAATATATTCCATCTAGCATGATGAAATTGGACTATTGCCAGTCAACATCTACTTTTCACACGACAGGCAATCTCTCTCAACTCTGCCCGTGTCTGTATGAAAAAAATTCTGAATTCCTGCACGGCATCACTTTTGATATGGCAGGTTGGAATTTTTCGTATGGTAACCATAGATACTGCAAAACATAGCTATTGATTGGTGAATATAGATCATGCCATTATTATAAACCAACGCCCTGCATCTATCTCATCTTACCCACATTTAGTGCATGTTTTCCGGAAGCCGGAGAACCCGGAAAATAACCCGTGCAGACACGGAGAGAACATGCACAGAAGCTCCATCAGACAAGTTTGGGATCAAACCAGGGACACTAGAGCTATAAGATGCCAATGCTACGACGTCAGTCTTATTTCCTTGTATTATTTTTATCTAAACATATCTGTGCTTTGGGTTTCTTTCTACCAGGAGGTGACATGAAGGGGATCCAGATCTATACCTTGCAGACTCTCCTGTCCTCAGCTACTGCAGTTTTCAATGTCTCTGCTAGACATCCTGTCACGGATGTCAGCTTACCACCTGAAACAAAACCCCCCCAAGGCAAGACCGAGCTGCTGTACTGTATATTCCTGGAGATGAATCCCCATGTCAAAACGTGTCATCTTGTCATCTCTGACAATGCATGCAACCTTGAGAACCTTGCGAGACAGCCAGCTATTCTTCTCTCCTCACACTGCTAATGTGAGTCAGTCATGTAGGATCTCCTTTACAATTTCAGGTGGATCTGGTCATTTCTCTCCACAAAGGTCAGTCTCTTGCCATCTCAAGATCGGAACTCTGTCCTGGCAGCTTTTCCCTTGGGTACCATTGGATCCTTGCAACTGAACCATGCATAACTTGTTTTCAAGCTGATTTACATCCATCCTACGATGCCTCTAACAATATTTCACCAAACATTAAAATTACAAATGCTCAGAAAAAATGTGATACAACCCTTACAATAAAACGATAAACTCTTCCTTCTTTCCTGTAGACTTCTTTTTCTCTCATTCGTTCGCTCTCACCCAGTCAGAAAAGAAGCGATTGATCTTTCACAGAGGCAGTGTAGGTCTTATAAGAACCCAACGTGAGGGATTTTAAATAACGAGACACTGACTTCTGAGAGCGGAGCCTGAGGTGGGAGGATGTACTAGCGTAGACGCTTTATGAGGAATTATAAAAGAATCATAACTGCAGATGTGAGTACGATCAAGAACACAGTCTGGGGAGTCAGACAGTATTACAGTCGTAAAATGTAAATAATGCTTGTAGAGCAATAATTCCATATCACAGAATTTAATTTTTTTTTTAAATAAATAAATAAATAAAAAGGAATTTAATACACTGGACAGAGAGAAAACTCTGTCTGGAGTCAGGAGTCCAAAGACGGAAAGTACTCTGTTTATCACACTGTTATGAATTTACCCTCTCAGCCCACTTTTAAAAAAATGCTCTGATCATGTGTTGTTTTGTTTTACATTCACGCCATGTGTTTTTGTTTATGTTATCCCACGTGATTTTTGTTTCACCCCTAGTCTTGGTTCTGCCCCTGTCATGACATTGATTGTTTACCCTAATGTGTTCACCTGTTCTGTGTCTCACCTTAACTAGTTTGGTTATTTCTACTCTATTGTTTCAGTTCCATATTGTAATCTTATCGTGCAATTATTCCAAGCCATGTTTACCTGTTTCCTGTTCATTCTGGTTTTTGACTAGACCATGCAAGACCCTGTGAATGATCTATTACTATAGGAACAGTAACTGTATTATAATGAACATATATCAATACATAATATTTATTAGACTTGCCTTTCTATAACTATCTCATAGAATATTAACCGACATCTTCTGACCAGTCTTTTTTGCTTATTGGTCATTTCAGCAGCGCACACCAACTTTTAATGCCCGAGGAGTAAAAGAAAGAAATGCAAGGCAAAACAAAAGAGAGGAGTGAGGTTTCCTCTGGGAAAATATATCCATTAATAAAGTAAATGCTGAAAAAACAAAAAAAAACAAAACACAATCTGTCTGACTATGAAGCTGCAGAGGCTAATATAATATAGGCAATAAAAATACTGCTGTGGTATTAAATAACCATGACATACTTGTACAGCTTTCCATTCTGATCACTCGCAGGGGTTTGATTAGTGAACGATAAAATTTTCAGAAACTGCTACACATCTGGAATATGGATGTAAACCTGTCATAATATATTAAACATCAACATTAGCCTCTGTGACATCTCCCAAACTGACTAATAAGCCTTAACATGAATACGTTAATAAAATGGTGAGTTCAGTGACTATCCATTTGCCATCACGAGGGATAATAAGTTTCCGGTTTCTAGGAATGACTCTTATATTAGCCCTGTTTACCTCTGCCCGTTTTATTGCTCTTTCATGATTTGCCCAGATGGGCTGAGATGTAAGTTTACCAGATGGCACTTGTGCAAATGGCTGTTGCAAAGAACGTCATTAAAACACCATGGAGGGATGTGATCGTTCAAAACGATCGGACTGTTTATTTTGAGTTGGCTTTTATTATGACAGCCAGTCGACCTTCAGACTTGAATGGGGGAGAAATGATCATAGTAGAATTAAGTGCACTTAGGAAACTAATCACTGTATTAGAACAAGAGCGTTAATATAAACAAAATCTTATAGCAACTACGTAACAGGATAGCGATTTTATGGAGATACTAGAGATCCTGATCCTTTCTGCTCTCCAGACCTGCCTGATCCGTTTCGGATGTCCTACCTCTGGATGGCGTTCTCATCTACTCCAATTCCAGATTGCTGGGACTACGGCTGCTTCTAAGGCCAAACAGACTGCATATAAAACCATAATGAACTTTTTCACACTATCTGTTGTTACACAGATGAGGACGGGTTCCCCTCTGAGTCTGGTTGCTCTCAAGGTTTCTTCCTCTTAACATCTTAGGGAGTTTTTCCTCACTACCGTCGCCACCATCTCGCTCAATTGGGATAAATTCGCACTTTTAATATCTGTATACCGTGTTTATATATGTCTGTAAAGCTGCTTTGAGACAATGTCTATTATAAAAAGTGCTATACAAATAAAACTGAATTGAATTGAATAGCGTTGATCTAGCAGGGAAGATAGCTGAACTGACTTTCCTGTTGTACTTTGAATTTTCCCAACACAGATTCGGTCTATTTAAGTACATTAAATTTCCCCTCTCAGATGAGAAGAATTCCTTCCAGTTACTTCCAACGAGTTCAGTTTTATTTTAATGCTATAAATATAAATCACAAGGCCGTCATCTGTTTTGACACAAGCTAATGTCCAGCTTAATTGAACTCTTATCAGCTGCTGTGATTCTGAGCCGTGGGATGAGGCTTCACGCCGTCTGTCCCCACTGTAAACTCAGAAGAAAGTCTGTGTTCACAAAATAACCGTTAACAGCAAGAAGTTTTTCAAGTGTTTCCACGTGGCGAAAGTAGAACGTTCTCTTAAATATTACTCAATCCATTTTCTTCTTCTAATAAGACACTGAAGATGAAAACCACTTTACCTCAGCAGCCATGAGAAGTCTTACTAATAACCACATGCAGATTCGTTCATCACGGTTTCATTCTTAGCATTCCTTTCATCTTATCAGTCAATCCAAGAAACTAGACAGATATAAAATATCAAAAACATAACAAGATGTACAAGATGTACGACAATCTCCACTGCACCTCCTTTATAATCCCTACTTTTAGAGTTAATAATGCAAGACAGATGTGTTTTCTTCCTTAATTAGTGCCATAAGTAATAATGGCATCATTTTATTAAATACATTTTTTTTTTGTCATCAATTATTTAAGGAAATGACAACAGTATAATGCTCGATTGAATGCTCGAATCTGATTGGTCAGGAGGCATGCATTATTTTGGCATAACAGCACGGCTCGGAAACTGTAACATGGATGCTAGGTTAATATTAATGCGCTTCCTCTAATACGTTATAGTTTCTATAGTAACAGCTCATGCAAAGGGACCTGTACTGTATGGCAGACATTCCTCATTTGTGCAAAGGTCGAAAAAAGCGGATTTTAACCCCACTGTACTGTAACCAAATGCAGTGTGTTAATGTTGTACCAGCACCTCACGGGAGGTCATGACAAAGTACTGGGGTATTATTGGTGACTTACCATGGGCCATGGAAAGAAAACTCTGTGCATGCGTGTAACATGCCATATAGTACAGTATGCCAAAAACAAAACCTAGCAAACAATGTTAGATCTACAGTATATTCAGGAAAACAGGAAGTATATATTTGTGCTGTGGACAAGTAAATGCATAAAGCATAAAGAGTTTGCAATTACAACTACTCTCGAGAACATCTTACAAATAATAAATACTTAAATGGATGATTTAACTCACGGTCTCCGTGACAGTGCAGAGGTCCCACCGTGAGCTTGGCCTCTGATCCGGGTCGATTTGTGTCGCCTACAGCTACCTCGCTCACGGGCAAGTGATCCTTATAGACCAGAAGCCCTGAATCCTCCCTCCTATAAGCAAAGAAAGTGCTGGATTAATATGAGCCAATCAAAGCACAGCATTTTCAAACAGGATGAAATACAACCATAATCACAGTGCAGCATTTATATAATATATATATATATATATATATATATATATATATATATATATATATATATATATATATATATATATATATATTTGAATTTGTCTTGAATTTGAATTTGTCTTGAAACAACATAACCCACCTCTTTTTGATTGTTCACTTTATTTGTCCTTAACAAACATTAATACACACCTTATAAGAACACAAAGACATGCATGAAGCATCAAGCGTACCGTATTTTAATATCAACATTCAATAAACACCGGTTACGTTATGAGAGAAACGGTATTATTCCTCGCTAAATTAAACACGTTCATCATGTATAATTAATATCAGATATATAACAGCATGATTGGAAGACGGCCCACCAGACTAATGTCCTTATTTGTCCTCGTTTGTATTCATTACACTTGACTTGCTCTTATGTTTTATTCTAACTAATGAAACCAATTTTATATCCTTGGATTCATCTCATTTTCATCCTAATATATTACCCCAAGGCTCCATTTTCACCCGGGGGAAAAAACAAACTAAAAAAGAATTGAATCTTTTGGCATAATATTAAATAAAACACAGCTTTTCCTTTTTGTGTGTGTGCTTGTGTCATAAATTCACACATATCACTTCTTCTGTCATTTTTTTTTTCTCTAGTTATTACTATATTTGATTAAATAAAGAATGACTCATTAGACTTTCTATCCATTTATAGTTACATTTACTGACTTGGAACATTCATGAAATAAGTTATTTTGTACTATCATTAATGTTATAAAATAAATTGTGATTAAAAGTTGTTCTTTAGGCGTTAGTAAGACAAAAAAGCAACATCTTCAAGACTTTCCCGCGCTGCAAAATCTTACCTCTGACTCTGGAGACTCCTTCCAAATATGCTAAATTAAGATCTCTTCACCATAACACATTACACATTACACTTCACTAACAAATACACATTTGTTTTTTGTTTGTTTGTTTTTACTGTTTGTGTCCAACATACGAATCCCCTGTTACTACAGAACGCATTTAAAGTGAACACTTGCTCATGTTATATAGAATTAGTTCAAAATAATGAATACATTTTGATAGCATTTTGATGCTAACACAAGCCCCTAAGTCCATACCCCTCCATCACTGTGATTTGATGAAGTTGTGATCATCCTCACCACTGTTTCTGATCTGCGTCACAGTTGCAGTAGTGTTTGGGGTCGATGCAGTTGTGCTCGATGCCACAGGAACATTTCTGTACCCCCGGTGCAGAGCCGCCCCAGTAGATGTGTTTCTCATTCCCTCTGCCAACCCACCATGTGTAAGGAGTTCCGTCTGTAGAGACAAAGTAAGAAAGTATAGCAAGAATGTGACTGTAGAGAAAGTGTATAGACACTGTTCATGGTAGCATTATTGCTGTTTTGCTATCATCTTAATTATACTGTATATGCGATCACATGCATGACACCCAGTGACCCAATGGATCCTAGTTAGTTTCAGCACTCATCATATAACGGATACAAAAAGTCTACATACCCCTTCTAAAATGACAAGTTTTTGTGATTACACCAAGATATTCATGATTCCCTCCACATTGGTAAAAAACGCAGTTCTGGCTGAAGAAAAGCAGCCCTAAAGCATGATGCTGCCACCATCATGCTTCACCGTGGCTTTGGAGTACTTTGGTTGACGTGTTTTTTTGGGGGTTTTTTTGCACCAAACATACCATTGGAATTATACGTTTTGGCATTGGTCTCATTAGACCATACCACATTCTGCCACATGGTTTGGGGTGATGAAGTTGAGCTTGGATGTTTTTTATGAGTAAGAGCATCCGTCTACCCACCCTACCTTACCCTACAGCCAGACGTGTGAAGAATACAAGAGATTGTTGTCAGATACAGAAAAAAAAATCAATACTGGTCAGATATTCCTGAGTCTCCTTTAATGTTTCCATTGGTCTTTTGGCAGTTTTTGTCTTGTCCTTTTGTAAATTTTGGAGGGACGTCCTATTCTTGGTGATTCAAGCACTGTGGTGCTCCATTTTCTCCAATTGTTGATGATGGCCTTCATGGTACAGCTAATGTTTTGGGATTTGTTTTGTACCCCACCCCTGCACACTCTATATGGCTGAGATATATAATAAAGATCTACCTGACATGACTTGAATTTAATTATCAAATGAGATCTGAGTCACTGGAGCTGTAAGATGGGTAAAGACTGTGTACTAGCTTTAAGAAGCCTATAGATAGAGAAGATTGTACTTGCAGTGATTTTATAGCCTTGATAAGCTTCATACTCAGCACCACAGTGAAAATCAATGCCACAGAAACAGATGAAGCAGATCGACTTTCAACCTGAGGAGCTGAATCATCTTCAAGACACTCAATTAGCAGCAGTGGCATCTGTTGCTTCAAGAGACAGCCCTAAATTAAGGATTGGTTTTGTAACAGAGATCGGTGGCAGATAGCTCAAAAAATCCAACATGGCCTTCTAAAGCTTAAAGCGGTAAACGTCTTTGCATTAAAGTTTTCTTCACTGACATTATACACTGCATTAGTTAACATGAACAAACGATCTAATTCATCCTTTAACTTTAACACACCATAATTAACATTAATTAAAAAAAAAATCTATACAGATTAGAAAGTCAAGTACCCTTCACTGCATAACAAAAAGTCCATGGGGGGTAGTCAAACCTGATCCAGCTCCTCCTACCTAGGCAGAACTTGATCCAAAAGTCCAGCAATGGCTTGTGGTTCAGGTCGATTATAATATGTTGTACAGTGTAGTGTGTATTAGGGTTAGGGTTTAGGATTACACCTGTAGGAGTTAGATCAAATCCAGCTCCATCAAATCCATCAAATCCAGTCACTGTAGATGAATTTCATTAACATATAAACAATTACAGTATACACAGATAAGCCATAACATTAAAACCACCTGCTTAATATTGAGTAGGTCACCCTTGTGCTACCAAAATAGCTCTGACCCGTCGAGGCACAGACTCCACAAGACCTCTGAAGGTGTGCTGTGGTATCTCACACCACGATGTCAGCAGCAGATACTTTAAGTCTTGTAAGTTGTGAGGTGGGGCCTCCACGGATCGGACTTGTTCGTCCGGCACATCCCAGAGATGCTAGATCGGATTGAGATCTGGAGGAATTTGGAGGCCGAGTCAACACCTTGAACTCTTTTTCATGTTCCTCAACCCATTCCTGAACAATTTTTTTGCAGTGTGGCAGGCTGCATTATCAAAGGACACATGTCTCTCTATCAGTCCAGACTCCCTTATGGCCATTCCTCAGGCTTCTGACCACTTTGAAGAAGTGAAGTGAGTACAAGCAGGATTTCCCTGGAGGTCGGGGAAGTAAAAAAAAAAAGGGGGAAATTACTTTCTTGGAAAAGGGGATGACAGCTTCATTTCTCCATCTGGAAGACCACAATAATGAGCAAAAGAAAATCCCTCAGAGGTTACATCAGCTCTCTTATTGTTTTGGTTGTAGTTCATTTAGGGAACCCGTGCCTTCCTCCTGACCATCTTTAGCTCTACAAAGACAATTCTGCTACAGGAAGCAAGAGTGAAAATGAGGAGCCAGGTTTTCCTTCAGGAAAAGAAAGGATGGTAGATCGAAACTCATCCCCTTGCGTCAATGAGACTTGTAGTTGTCTCAAACTAGAATGAATGATGATCACACTCTGGAAACAGTGTATCAGGTAATAAATGTCCAATCACAGGGTTCAAAATGTTCTGCACTGGTATAACACAATGCTATCTATTTAGTGCTCCAAAATCTGAGTGAGCATGGCCTAAACTATTATGTGAATTCCAACTCTGACATATCCTCAACTTCAGCTACTTACAGCTACTAACTCAAGCTCATAACAGACCTCAACTAGAGACGTGTATGGGACTTTGTTTTAAAATTCTGCTCGTATAGTTATTATTTTATATATGTACCTCCCTACAACATTTTCTAATGAATTTAGTTGGTTCTATTTCCAAAAATAAAAGCAAATTTGTAGCCTCATTTAAACTACCATGACCGGGCAGGTACTAAGGATGAGTGAATAAACACATATATACCCTAAATGCATAATTCACATTTACATTAATGAATGTGTTTGTTCTTTGTCCCAAAAGCTTTATATTATATTTGACTACTTGCTTGGGCCTACAAGACAGTAAAAACCTTCTCAAACCAAATCATCCTCACGTGCAAGTGAATAAAACCGGCGTGTTTATTTATGTTATGTTTATTTGAAGTATTTTATTTAAATCCAACCGTCACAGTCATAATACCGCAAAGGAGAAGAACCCATAATCTTAAACGGGTCAAACACAATGAGACAAAGAAACATGAGGATTTCTAAAGACAAACTAATCGAGAGACAAACTCAGAACGGTGGAGACGAGACCAAAACAAAGAGACACGGCGATGTAAACAAAAGCACATTAAAAGAACTCAAACACTCATATGACAGCATTATCTGATGATATAGTGATACAATTATCTGTATTCATGCTCGCAGCCTCTCTTTGCTGAAGGCTAGCAAAAACAAATAACCGAATAGACTTGTACTACTTATCATCTCAATTTGCCTGCCTTGCATAAATGGAAAAAGGAAGAAGTTGCTTTTGTTTGCTAGGCATAAAGCTCGAACAGCTGCTGAATATTGGGGAGAAGTGCAGTGACCGTAAACAGAACACAACAGAACATGTGAGTAAAGTTGACCACATGGAGAGGGACTGTATTAGCGAGGAGACAGTGTGAGAGAGAGAGAGAGAGAGAGAGAGAGAGAGAGAGAGAGAGAGAGAGAGAGAGAGAGAGGGGAAAGGAGCATGCTTTAAATAATTAAATGAGAAAATACCAAAATCACTTATATTGTCTGGCATCCACCCAAAATGCATGAGCTTCCCACACCAGAGGGGTGGGCATACATTATCCAGGAAACCAGCTTTGCTCAGTTTGCTCTACTCCGCCCAGTAATCGGAGTCCCTCATTAAACTGTCAAAGCAGAGAGCCCGTGGGAAACAGAGAACAAAGACCGAGGTCTGAAGTGAAAGATTTACACTCTTCTTTAGTCCAGTGATCTGAAGTCCAAGTCAAATCAGGTAGTAGGTGCGTGATGTATGTTTTTTGTCTGTTGACAGTTTGTCGCTACAGTGACTGGAGGGAGAAGGGTGGACAGCAGAGGGAAAGAAAGAAAGAAAGAAAGAAAGAAAGAAAGAAAGAAAGAAAGAAAGAGATTGTGTCACTTACAGACAAACCACTGATGTGACCCTGCAGGAGCAAAACCATCTGCTTCTCCACTTACAACCCACTCACTGTCATGATTCAGCTCAGTGGCTCATTTTCCTGTCGTCACCTTTCTCCCCTGATACCCTTACCAGTAGCTGTAACTTCAATCTGTTGCCTGGTGTACGAGCTGATACACCAGAATCTCAATCTCCTCTAGTCCTCTATCCATCCATCCATCCATCTATCCTTCAATCCATCTTCTGTACTGCTTATCTGATACAGGATTGAAGGGAACCTGAAGCCTTTCCCAGGGGACCCGGGGCACAAAGCGAGGAACACCCTGGACAGGGTGCCAACCCATCGCAGGGCACAATCGCACACACATTCACACACGACGGACAATTTAGAGATGCCAATCATTCTACAATGCACATGTTTTGGACTCTGGGAGGAACCCAGAGGAAACCCCCGAAGCATGGGGAGAACATGCAAACTCTGCGCACACGGCAGGAACCAAACCCCCAACCCCGGAGGTGTGAGTCAAATGCGCTAACCAATTTAATATACAACCCCAATTCCAAAAAAGTTGGGACACAGTGTAAAATGTAAATAAATGTAAATAAAAACAGAATGCAATTATTTGCAAATCTCGTAAACCCATATGTCATTCACAATAGAACATAGAAAACACATAAAATGTTTAAACTCATGAAATGTTCTATTTTAAGATAAAATAGTAAGGTCATTTTGAATTTGAAGGCCGCAACACGGACCAAAAAAGTTGGGACGGCGGCAACGAAAGGCTGGAAAACTAAGTGTTATTAAAAAGAAAGAGTTGGAAGAACATTTTGCAATTAATTAATTAGTTTTGGCAATTGGCAACAGGTCCGTAAGATGATTGGATATAAAACGAATATCTTAGAGAGGCAGAGTCTCTCAGAAGTAAAGATGGGATGGAATCTGGATGGAAGCAGATGTTGCTCTAAATATAGGCTGTATATACCTTGCAGCATATATTGTGCCTTTCCAGATATGCAAGCTGCCCATTCCATAGGAACTAATGCACCTCCATACCATCAGAGACGGAGGCTTTTGAAATGAGCGCTGATAATAATCCAGATGGTCCCTCTCCTCTTTAGTTTAGAGGATGCATCGTCCATGGTTTCCAAAAAGAATTTTAAATTTCAATTCGTCTGACCATGGAACAGTTTTTAATGCAGTGCTGCCCGAGGGCCCGAAGATCACGGGCATGCAATATTGATTTTCACCCTCGTTCCTTGCACACAGAGATTTCTCCAGATTCTCCGAATTTTTTTATGATATTATGTACTGTAGATGATGAGATATTCATAGTTTTCGCAAAATTATTCTGAAATTGTTCCACAAATTGTAGATGCAGTTTTTCGCAGATTGATGAACTTCTGCCCATCTTTACTTCTGAAAGACTCTGCCTCTGTAAGATACTCTTTTTTATCCCCAATCATCTTACTGTCCTGTTCCCAATTAACCTCCTGCTGTTTATTTTTACTAACACTTACTTTTCCAGCCTTTTGTTGCACTTTGCTAGTCAGATTACAGACTCACTGATCCATTATCTCTATTCTACCTTTTTTTTGCCATTTCTTTCTTTTTCACTCTTTTTTTTATTCTGTCTTTATCATTCTCCTGTGTATTGTATTGAGCCAAAGTATCTGTTATACATCATGACAAACAGGGCCAACAGGAATAACAAGTCCTTGCAGACCCAGTGGATGTCTAGGAGTGTTTGTAGTACTATTATCAGAATCTTGTCACATACTGTATACTTTCTAATATGGATGAAAGCAAATACACATAAATTATTCAGAATGAACAGATAGATTGCAAGGAAATGTTCGCAGGGCATCTGGTTGAGAGTGGAAATGTGCATTGGGATCCCTCTAGGATCCGTCTGTGATCCCACAGGACTCAACACAAATGTTCTGATCTTTTCACTTCAAGCACTCAGATAAGAAGACAAAAAACAAACACATTCATTAAGAAATTGACAGCATCCTTAGTGACTAACTCGTCAGGATCCAAGTTTTTTTTTTAACTAGTTTAAATTACTAGTGGTTTAAAATGACAAATTTGTTTAAATCTTTGGAAGAAAATATGACAGACGGGTACTAACAAAAATAACCGCACAGGTAGGATTGAAAAACAAAAAAACTCTAGGTGACAAGCAGTTACGAACCTGAGTGATGTAGCGGAGGTCAGACCTGTTTAGGCCAAACCCACTTGGTGTGTATATCCAAATACAGTTACAAATATTAGTGGCATTCTCTGACTTTCTAGGAAAGAGACAGCATTTTATCTACTTTCTGTGAGATGGAGTGATGAAATGCTCCAAAATAACAAAGAACAATTCCTACCAACTCCCCCATGTTTAGACACCAGACATTAACTGACATCTGATATCTTTAAATGCATCATATTACAAAGAAGGTGTGACGTAATATCAAATATAGACTTTTTTTATGAGTTTCGTGTTGACGCCTAGCAAAGAGATTAGCAATAAAAGAATGCAGGCTACGATAAACTATAACCTGCACTGAAGGTGTTCATTTCAACACGGAATTCATTATATAACAAAATCAAATTAAATTTAATTACAAAAAATCCAGCTGTAGATTGGGGATTCGATTCCCACCACGGCCCTGTGTGCGCGGAGTTTACATGTACTTGTGTTGCAGGGGTTTCCTCCGGGTACTCCGGTTTCCTCCCCCAGTCCAAAGACATGCATGGTAGGCGGATTGGCAAGTCCAAAGTGTTTGTAGTGTATGAATGGGTGTTTGAATGTGTGTGCACGGAAGGAGTCTCCCCTGGCACACCCTGATCAACGTTCAGTATCATACTGGTGAGCGCCTTCCACCACGATGGTTCCACTATGAAGTGGTACCCCGACACGAAAAGAAGAAGATTGCAGTTTCTTTATTACAGTAACTATTTATTACAGTAACTGCCGGTGGCCAGTTGCATTTTTGTTCCTCAAAAAGACACAACGACATCCTCAATCTGGAGCAAGAAGAAAGCTTCTTTCTGTGTGATGACCAGGAGCATGCCATTGTAGGATGGGTCATAGCTGACAATGCAATAAAACGTGGAAAACATAAACATAAAGAACGTGGAAAGCATCATCCTGGCTACCGTTGCTCGGACTCTGACCAAACCCACAATTTGAATGAAACAGTTATACACGGTTCACTTTGAAAGAAACAGTGATCGGGTCAAGGAACTCCGGCACCAATATGTCCAGGTATGGTGTCTATACACTATGTCTGATTCTTCAGTGAGTTTTTCGCTATTCTCTATTGCTACCCTAGAAGTAAACATACCCACATAGTCAAAAGCATTTACTGTAAACTGTGTGTTTGATTTTTTTTAGAGAATGATGGAGTTGGAAGCTAATCAGATGCTGCATGAATTCATTTACGTAGATGAGGCAGGGTTTAACCTGGCCCGTAATTGGGTAAAGGGCCATTGTTGATGTGCCAGGTCAGAGAGGAGCAAATATCACAATGTGTGCGCCAATCTCAAGTGCTGGTTTGGTCCTGCAGAAAAGCCAGATTTGTCCCTACAACACGGAGCGCCTTCTTTTGTTTTTAGATGATCTCCACTGGTGCCAGAAGCAGAACAGGTCGGAGGAAGCATGAGGACATTTGTGATTGCATGGGACAACATTCACATGCAATCACAAAGTGGTTTCCAGCTCATCCAAATATGATTTCCATTTTTTCTTCCTTCGTACTCTCCTTTCCTGAACCCCATTGAGGATTTTTTTTCTACCTGGAGGTGGAAAGTCTACAATCGTTGGCCACATGACCAAATGTCCCAGCTGGATGCAGAGACATCTCAGTTGAAGACTACCAGGGGTGGATAAAGGATGCCGAGTATTGTAGCATGCCGAGGATACAGAGTACACTATTCGGCATGCTACACTAAAAAATACTACTATCAAGAATCTAAGACAACGGTTTGTATGGCATCTTGGAGATGCAGCCTGGCTTAACTTCTGTTCCTCCATTTTTTTTTTTTTGCTCTTCTGCATGTGCACAGCTTTTTTTTTCTTTTGTTGTCATTCTTCGTGCCGGTGAACTAATGCTTGGCAGGTAAAGGGCTGTAGCTCCAACTTCAAAAACACTGTTTACAGGCGGCAGATAGATAAAACAAATGGGTTCTGTCTGGCACTGGGGGAAAGCAGCCATGCGAGAGTGTGTCCAAACTAAATGAGAACAAGAGAGCCACAGTACATGCACACACATTTAGTAGGTCACTGCTTGTGACCTGAGCCTAACTTGTCTGTGATAATCCTGTGCTCTAACCCTGTTTACAAAGAACTACATGAAACCATTTAACACTCATATCAGAATCTATGTGTTTCTAAATGACTGAAAACCATGTTATATTTATTAAAGGACAACATGTTGTACTGTAGTCCATTTATAGTTATGTTTAATGTTGTGGAAGGCTTTATTATAATCGTTCCCTCACCAACTTCTCTCTTGAAGATAGTAGGCTAGTTAGTGTGATACTCTGGGCAATGTTCTGCTGGGAAACCTCGGGTCCTGGCATTCATGTGGATGTTACATTGACAAGTACTACTCTACCTAAACATTGTTGCAGACCAAGTACACCCATTCATTTCAACGATATTCCCTAATGCCAGTGGGCTCTTTCAGCAGGATAATGAGCTCTACCACAATGCAAAAATTGTTCAGGAATAGTTTCAGGAACATGACAAAGCGTTTTCAACAAAGGTGTTGAGTCGGCCTTCAAATTCCCAAGATCTAAATCAGATTGAGCGTCCGTGGGATGTTCTGCACGAACAAGTCCGATCTATGGAGGCCACACCTCACGACTTACAAGACTTAAAGATTTTAAGGATATATATATATATATATATGATAATTTTTTAGAACAAGCAGCTTAATATAACAGCATATCAGAGCCGTGCAGTAATAGACAATTAATCAACATCTCACCATTCAGCACTGTGATACATTAAACACATCACTACAAACCTCTTTATCAAATGGCTTTTTGGTTTCTCTTTTGTTTCCAGAGTTTAACTGCCTGTATATAGAGACATATGAAGATCTGCTCCAAACGAAATGAACTGTTACCAAATGATCCATTCCCCCCACGCGATTCGAGCATATGTGAGACGGTAATAATCTCAGACTCTTGCTGCTTTCATATCGTGATGCATGTTTTTAAACAGTTTAGAGCAAAGTGTGTTCTCAATGGGAGTTCAGCTCTTTCGATGGTGACAGACGGAGCACTTTCGGTCCTTCAGGAGGAGACGTGAGCTTGAATAAATGTTCATTTTGCACTCTGTCTGATATTCTCAATGCACAGATGGCATTACTGTCAGAGAGATTAACACGGACGGTTTTTCGTTTCGTCAGTGGTGCAGGGTGCGATTGCCTCTGTGACACTGGCTGGACTTTGCGATAGAAAATAGGTTTCTGAAATGTGGCACATTTACGCTAAAAGCTAAACGCTTCCCAGGGGCAGAGATGACATGAAACAGGATCCATGACCTACAGTGGCTGCTTATGCTTGCTAGTCATTACTGCGGCATGCTCTGATGTGCGACAGCTTTCATCACAGCGACATAAAATGTCTGATCTTGTCTGAACTTTTTTCCTGTAAACTTTCAAGCTATCCCTAATGTTCAGCACTGAGGGAGCTTCTCAACATGTGATTAATGACTCTACATTGCATTTACTTAGCTCTTCATTTCCCACTAGGTCTCACGTTTGATATTTCAATCTTAATCGCCTCCCTTATCGCAAGATAACAGCGTTAAATCTGAATGTTCTGTTTTCTTGTATTTTCTCTTACTCTTACTCAATCTTTAAAATCTATTAAACTCCACTGTTGCATGAACATCTTTTCCCCAAGAAACTTCTTCCTCAAACATATTTGCTTTTTTTTAATCAAGAAAACAGTATGTGTGTTGGGAATTTTTCTATTATACACTGTATAATTTCCAAACCTATAGGTTTTCCTGAGTGTTCCTGGTTATTTCAATTTGCATTGAATCCTTAATTACTGTGTCCTTAATAACTCTGGTGTCATCTCTATATCATCTCAGCTGGAATTATGGGTTTTAATATTATACTGAGCTGATCGAATCATGATATCCGTTCAATGTCTGAAGAAATCTGACTTGGCACGATTTAAGAATCTTTACACAGACTAGCAGTTTGTATCACTGCATATGTTAAACTGGACACATGATCTTTATAGAAAGCCAAAGCCTAAGCCTAAATTTCCACGTCATTCTGGTGAAATATAGTGTTAGAAGTGGTTAGAAGCTATAAAATATAGAACTATAGGTTAGAAGTGTCTAAAAATGGAGAAAAAAAGCTAAATCTTAAAAAAAGAAAAGAAAAGCCCAAACTTGGACAGATTTTTCAGAATCAAGTCACATTGACATCGGACAGGTTTTCCCAGACCACCACGCAAATACTCGTAAGTAGTTTGGATTCACAGACCAGAAATGTTGCTCTGAAGTCATAGTGCAGTACAAGGCATATTTCTAGTACCATAAACACATTGTATGTTGTTATATTGACTAGAACGACTAAAAATGACTAGAAGTGCTAATGACCTTTTCCCAGAAGTAATCATACTCAAAAACACAACTGAAAGTCAACATTTAGAACATGGATGAAGGTTGGATGAGAGAAGCAAAAATCCAGTTTATTGCTCAAAAAGCAGCACGAGATCCAAACGGGAAGACGTCCCAAAGTGATCTGAATCATGAACACAGACTCGAAGCCCTATTTATACAGTTGCATTAAGCAAAAATCATCGTTTCCCTCTGCTGCATTTTATCTTCTATGTGTGTGAAATGCTAATTATAGAATCCAAGCAGTGACGATGTTGATCCTGAAACAACAGAGTTATGGGAACATTTCAGAGACACCACAGACCAACATTCACGGCGAGATGAAAGTATGTCTGGTGCCAACCATGGAAGAATTTCAGGCTGCAACACTACTCATACGACGTGTAATAAACATGGTGTGATGAAAGGCTCCAGCAATGGAAGGAATTTAGATTGCAAGAGAAGTGCAACAGAAGGGCAACCACTAGAAACTGGTTATAAAATAGAAAGATCACAAAGGATATGTCTTCTCTGCTTCAGAGCTCCAAGTTGAAAGTAAGGACAGATAATTATCTCGTTTCAGTCAACATAAAACAAAATCATCATGACGCACATGGCTGGTTACATTATCCAGGAAGTTGTGCAATGTGGGGCTATTCAGCACTGCTTTAATTAACTAACATTAAAATATAACATTAACTCAATGAACAGATCGGATCGAAAAGGAAAACAGGCAATCCAAATGACAGGCAGCAGACAGAAATCAAATCTCAATGATATGAGTGTTGCACAACTGAATTTCTACCAACAAACAAGTGCTAGTACTCATCACGGTACAGATAAGTTTAAGAGGTCCCTCTATTGCAAAATAGAGTTACTGTAACAAGAACAACAGAGGGAAGAAGATGACCCTGTTTGACAATTATTCTTAGTTCAAAGCTCCCAGAAAGCACACATAGAGCTGAGCATGTTGATAATGAAGCAGCTTTTTTTGGTGTTAATGAGCATGCTTGTGTCCAGTCCACAAGGCAGGCTACAGTCACCCACAGACTTAACCCTACATGCACTGTTGTATAGATGTTGTCTCATGAGTCATAAGTGGGACAACAGCATGACTTCAACCTGCAAAAAGTCCATTCAAGTGTAATGGACTGGTGTCCCAGCCAGGGTTTTCCCATCTCAAACCCAGCTTTCCTAGGACAGGATCTGAATCCACTTGATCCACAATGAATGAATGATCGAAATGAACGAGTGAAGGAACAGCAGATACAATCCAAAATCAACCAGTAAAAATCGATTCAACTTCATAAGATCACACTATCCCTTTTAACAAATGAAATGAAACCATATGTTGTCTACATTTTTAAATACAAGGCCATGAAGAAACAATAACATGCTTTGGGTTGCACGGAGGAAAGGCACCATGCTGGAAAAAAAACCAGCCGACTGTTTATAAAAACACAATTAGGTTTTCAAAAGATTTGTCATTTTACATGCAGATACTTAACAAGCAACAATGCAACTCCTAAGAACAGCTATTTTTGGCTCGCAACCTGCCCTTGCAGTCACTCATCAGATGCTTGTGGGAGGCAACTTATGCTTAAGGCTTTGTTTTGTTTTTTTCTCCACTAATGTAGCAGTCATAGCACAAGAACTGTATGAAAGTGCACTGATGAATGCATTTAAAATGGGAGACAATAAAAGTGCATTATGAACAAAAAAGGGCTATAATTAGACAGAATTGCATGGCACAAACCTCAGTCTGACTCTGTAGCAAATGAATACAAAGTACAAGTGACTCACTGAGTGACAGCTGTTTGGATAGCAAGGAGAAGTTCATTCTACCACTTGCATGTCAGCAAAGTGAAGCATGTCTTCCTCATATCTTGAGGGATAGTGGGTCAAGTCGAGCCATTCTAGTGGCTCAAATAAGGAGACATGGTACAGACATGGCAGGGTTTCAAAATTGCATTTAAGTAAGTGGGGGCTACAGGAAGCCAAATGATGGAACACAGCAATGACACGATGTGGGAGAACCTGGAGAGTTCTCAAAAACAAGTGATGCAGCCACCATTTTGGATCAGATGTGGGAGTTTATTGGCGCTCATGGGAAGATCTGCCAGGGCTAGGTTGCAACATTCCAACCTTGAGATGACAAGGGGCAGAACAAATATCTGAGTTACCTTTATGAAGAGAAATGGCCAGATCTTCCTGATCTTGTAAAGGAGAAACCTATATCAGGACTATCAGGAGAGAATGGTGTTGGTTGGTTGGTTGGGTCTCATATACTACCCCATAGATGCATGCTTTGTCAGATGGTATGATCAAAGATCCAAGCTCTTGATGTGGCAATGCATCAACAGGCAAATATATTTACATTAAAGGACCATGTTTGGATAAAAACAACAATAACTGGAGGTCAACATGTAAGGGTAATACTTAGCCAAGATAAGAAGAGTGAAGGTGATAACTTAGCCAGGAAGAAGGCCAGCCTGTACTGAAGCAAAGGTAGCTTGAGGGTGTGGACTGAAAATGTTACTTGAATAAAGTGACTAACTATCTGGTGTACCTATTAGTACTGCAGATACACCTCTGGACTAGATACACCCTTAATATATCATAGCAAAGGCTTTTGCATTGGGGGCAATGGTGGCTTGGCAGTTAAGGCTCTGGGTTACTGATCAGAAAGTCGGGGGTTCAAGCCCCAGCACTGCCAAGCTGCCACTGTTGGGCCCTTGAACAAGGTCCTTAACCGCCTCTGCTCCAAGGGCGCTGTATCATGGCTGATCCTGCACTCTGACCCCAGATTCCTGAAATGCTGGGGTATGTGAAGAAAAGAATTTCACTGTGCATATGTATATGTGATCAATAAAGACTCATCATAATTCATGTGGAAGCGATGTTCGGCTGGCTTCCATGACCAACATTGCAGAACTAAACGAAAAAAATCGTACAGAGGCTTTGCATGCCATGTTGTGCATATAGCATCTGGACGATCTCTGCAGACTGACAACACTATGCAATAAAGCCTGTGACTGCAACCCATGCAGAAATCATTTTCATAGTAAGTATGCTGAGGCATTAAGCCCTGCCCAAAAATTCACACCTTATGTGATAAGATAGTCCTCGCTGCAGAGCCAAAAGTCCAGGGGGTAGAAGCTGGACCTATAAGCCTGACCCTAACCCTGGTACATAACCCTAACCAACGCAACATTGTACAACAGGAAACAAGATACTTAACACTGTAATCCAGTCTGAAACACACTAAGCTGTCTTGACCTCCTGTACTTCAGGCTTGACTCTACACAGGTAGGAGGAGCTAGATCAGGTCTGAATTTATTTTCTACAGCAAGGGGTACTTAGGGAGTCCAAAAAAACATCTTGACTAGACACCTTATACAAGTCATTACTCAAATATGAAGGTGAACAATCTATTAATGTTTGCAAAATCATGCTAGCTCTGATTTAACTAGTTTCTTAGCATGACCAGTAAACTGGGACATACACTTGCGCATAACCTCTACAGTACATATTTTTGGACACACACTAAAAAAGGCTGTAATACAAGGACATAATTCACATTAAGAGCTCAAGGATAAATGTGCTGTACTTCTGGGAATCCTTCTCATCTGATTTAACTAAAGTCACAAGCACCAGGCAGCACAGGAGAAAATCATATTTACAGAACAGACTCTCCTTCAGAGTCTCAGGAACGTGCAGTGAGAGATCAGCTCACCCTAAAACAAACACTACAGATTTAATATTCGCTAGGTTACACCAGGATAATATGAAATCCAGAGCAATATCTCACCTGGATAATATGATATAGGGAGTAATATTAGGTAGGTTAATGAGATACTTTCTGCTGTGATAATTGCAAATATTGCCATATTGGTCTCAAATGTAAATGATGAGGGTAAAACTCTCATAAGCTTCTGTTCTAACAAGCAGTGAGCTTTAAATATAGATGAAGCAAACAGTTTGATGAACTAACAGCAAGATAATTTTGCATTAATGCTCATAACTGTGATTGAACTTGCTTTAAACTACTGATTGTGCCCTTTGATGGATTGGCATCCTGTCCAGGGTGTACCCCACCCTGTGCCCGATGTTTCCTGGGATAGGTTCCAGGTTCCCTGTGACCCTGAAAAGAACAAGTGGTATAGAAGATGACTGGATGGATGGAAAGTATATCATACATATACTTCAGTATATGTTAAGAAACGGGAAATTTCTGCGTGGTTTAGGATGTGAAAAATGAAAAAAATAGTATTATGTTCATTCAAACAGTATGTAGATGACTTTCTTTCTTCCTACCATCAATACTGCCATAGTAACAACTCACAAAGCTAACAGTAACTATTTTTTTGGACAGTGACTCGTTTTTGTCATGTATATAGAATATCAGTAGACCTTTTTTTTAACTGATGCAAATTGAAGATTAACCTTTGCACTGTGCATTCACAGGTGAGAGCGCTTTTCTGTTAGTGGTCAAGGGGCTGATAATGCAAATCATATGTAATAAAATAATAACTGTACGCTTATCTGCCTGTGAGGCTGTGGGCCATTTTGAGTGCTGGTAATTATTTCTCAACCCATAAAGGATGATCTGCATTTTAATACAGCTGTCATTTCTCTCCGAGCCATACGGCTCCATTGTGCGCTGATTACTATGACGACATTCTCGTTTCTCTCTTATCTCCCACCTACACCGCATTGCTGTAAAATTAACAAGAGAAGAATCAGGATGACTCATTTGTTCGTTCGTTCATATTCTTTTTGAGGAGGCCAGACTTTTCGATCCAGGGGGTCCCTAGACATTGTGAGACCTAATCCCTTCGAACAGGTCCCTGGTCTACCCTGGGGCCTTCGTCCAGTGGGACATGTTTGCTACAGCTGTTGTGGGAGCTAACCACAGGGCATCTTTGTCATGTGCCCAATTCGGAGATTCGGAGGAGCAACGGCTCTCCACAGAGGCTCTCCGGGATTGTCGAGCTCTTCGATCTATCTCAGGAACCCTATAGGGGATCGTCTTCTACCTGTATTCACGACCTTATGCTTTCAGTTTCTACCCAAGCTCTTGATCATAGATGACGATAGGGACATACTGGTGAATAGACGGCTTTGTCCAAAACCTGAACTCTTGCTTTACCGTGAATTAACCAGTAATGTCTATTTCGAAGTCACACTAATGCAAGTAAATGATAATAGTCCACCTTTTATTGGCTCCTTGGAATAAAGACTCAAAATATGGCTTAATAATAATCCACATGACTTCATTACTGGGAAAAGTAAAAAAGTTCCAATCGAGTTAATCTGGGATTAAGCAAATTGAGGAATCAATATCAATTACTCGGTTATAATCTGAATTATATACTGAATCCTAGTGGCTAATTGCTGAACTTTGCTGAACTTTCCAAACTCTAGCCGCGATGAAACTAAGCAGAACTGTAGAAACTGAGCTATTTTCCAAATGGAGGCCAAAGAAGCAGCTGACTGAGATTAATACGATTCAGCTTCCTCACCTGACTGAGAGAGTCAGAAATAATAATACTAGAATAAGTACACTTTAAATGGAAAAATAACCTGGACTGTATGCCATGTAATTTTGAATAATATTCATGAGAGTTAAATGAAACATGATCAAACCTGACGGTCAATTAAACAATATTTCCAGAACTTCTTTATTTTCTTGATCGGCCAAGTTTATTAGCTGGTATACTGAGTTCTATTTAAGCTCGTTATGCTAACATGACACTTCAATGAATTTGAGAATATGTGCCATGTAAATAGTACATGTCACAAACAGTGGCTATAATCCAGCTTCCAGGTTGTAACACTAGAAATCGTGGGAAGGTTTAAGAGGGGTGAATACCTATGCATGTAAGTGTAAATCTCCACACAGAATGGTGACAGCTCTTAGAGGGAAAGTCAGACAGGCCAAAGAGAAACACTTGGACACACCACACAGGTAAAGTTCATTTTGTCGTTTAAAAACTTTAGACATTGGACTAGTGATAGTAATAACTAGTAATCTCCATACCTGGAGTGTTGAGTAGGCGTGATGAGCGGCAGGTGTAGGTGATGTGCTGCTCGCAGTGCTCGGCAGTGTCTGTAATGGTGCTGATCTGCTCCATGGTGGCGGTGTAGTTCAGCTGCAGCACGGTGCGTCTCTCCCTGCTCGAATCTGATATGGCTGTCTGAGCCGGCAGGCTGTTCCCCACAGTCGACCACACCTTGTCCTCTGAAATACACGTTTAAAACATGTCACAGTCAACAGTGACACTAACCCGAGGTCAGGATCGCATGATGAGTGATATGGAGGAAATCAAACAGGAAGTAGGACAATTTAGATTTTTACAAGTGTAACAATAAAATATTACAATCTTTCATGTGTGTGTTTTGCTTAACATGAGGTTTTCTCAAGTTCTGAACTAATTTCTATCCTGCACAATTCCTAACACTCTTACTGGAATAAGTTCACTAAACTCTATCTGTATGAATTTGCCACTGAGCTTGATTTAATCAGTGTGTCAGTGCAGAAATTAATCAGGCTGCTCAAAGAAATCGCGTCTGCCTTAAACTGATAACATTCCATGGGCTGAATCCACACACATACTCATACTGACTAAGCGACTAATTTCGTGGGTTTTGTTTTTTGGGGGTTTTTTTTGGAATACAGGGACGCTTAACATTTGAGTCCAAAATCGTTGCTGTGCTACAGGGGCAAGTTTCCTTGGAAACAAATGTAAAGTCAACTGTTTGGTGTGTTACAGGATGCCACATTTTTATTATTATTATTTTTTTTTTAAAAAGCTCAGAAGTGAACATTTATGGTTTTATTTTTTCCCACTGGAATCCCTAGCTAAGGAGTGAAGCATACAGTATATAATTAGCAAGTGTAGCAAGTGTGACTTTTTCGGAGAGTCTCTAACTCCCCTTAGGATTTCTCATTTGATACCATAATAAAATAATCGCAGACTGTTTAATAATGTGCATTAAGTAATAAAACACTCAGGAGCATTGTGTGATAGGGAAATAATGTCAACAACACACAGTGTGGCGTGATGATGTTTCCACCTCACCATAGCAATTTGCCACGGATTTATATTGTAATTTATTACAGAAAAAAACACATCAACAATTGTATCTGTTAATAGTTACATTTAATGTTGTGGAATGTCTGCGAAACAAGCTCCTCTTATCATATGTTGTAACAGCTATAAACACTCATTCTCTCACCATACTCCTTTCTTCAATATATACAATATCGATCCATCATGATTCCTTAATTCAGACCGTATCTATAGTATATTGCTAGTGGCTTTTGGGAAGTGCGTATAAATTACCTGTCATTTTGCAAATGACTCTGAACGGTCCTAAAGGTCCGCTGCCATCGGGATCGATCCAGTAGACGTCCGAAGATTTCCCCATGTGCTTATAAGCCTCACACGACTGCTCGTAGACAGCTACAAGAAACAAGATGTCCAGCAGATGGTTCAAAACAACCGAATATGCAGTGGAACTGATTCTTTTGCAGGTTAATATATCACTGCTTGGTTTTTAAATAATGAAAGAATATATTCATGGTGGATCGTGACCTTTCTGAATAAAGAATAACAATTTCGGTCATTTCTAAAGTCAAATGCTACGTAACCTGTGAACCGGCAACATACTTTAAAATCGTTTCCAGTTCAATAAAACAGTCTGTATGGTATTCTTATACTATATAAGAATATATTAACAATATGAGAATATTATAAGCAGTTGCTGAAATACTCAATCGAGTACCAAAAATCATTCCAAAGTCACTGCAATCACAATTTCCCCCCATTCTGATGTTTGATGTGAATATTAACTGAAGTCGATTGGCTGATTGGATAATTACATGAATGAGTAGGGGTACACATGTGCTATGTAAAGATTCCCCACTGAGGATAATTTCCAACCGAGAGACAATGCAGGTAAAAAAAAAAAAAAAAATCTGGTTAAATGTGAAATGACTGCGCTTTAGTGTGAGTGGTAATGTACAGACGTGGGCGTTCATGTAGACACCAAATCAATAAAAACGAGCTCAAAGCTTTTACGCCAGTCTGTGCTAAAAAGGTCACGCCATCTCAAACATCAGTAAAGCTAAAGAGGAAATATATCTGAAGCCTCCTCCTCTACCCTGTGCTCCATGTCACCTACAAGCAAACAGAAACAGTTATGTGCTCAGTTTAAACAAAACCATTGGAGCTCCTCTGCTCTTCCTGATTATCAAAGCCTGTACCGAAGGCTGATTTTGGGCTGTGAGGTCCAGGAGTGTGTACGTACATGTGTGACAGGTGGCTCCGGTGTATCCAGTACCGTCACAAAAGCAGCTGAAACTGTCCCAGGTCTGAGTGCACCTTCCTCCATGCTCGCAGTGATTAGGCAAGCATCTGAAAAGCAGGACGGAACATTAGAGGAGAGGAAGCGTGGGTTAAATCAGTCTCACATCAAACACAATTGCAGCTTTATTGTCCTGTTCAATGTCACACCACTTCACCAGCCTCCATCCAGCTGTTATATAAGCTTTCATAAGAAAAAAAAAAAAACCACACACACACATCATTAAAGCCTAGGTTGAATAACCTGAAAGAAATATTCATGCTAGGTCTACACTTATTAAGACTTCTTTCTTGTTTAAAAAAGGCATGTTCTGAGCACTCCTTTAAGCATGGAATCCTTTAATGAACGTTTTCTTAATGGAAAAGCTGCAGTGGCTTTATTTTTAATAGAGACAAAAGGTCCAGACACATGTAAATGGCCTTAGCTATAACCAATGAACGGATTCCCAAATCTATTAGACATCATTGAGAAGAAGGTGTTGATTCATTTTCTATCACAGCGGCTCTGAGAATAAATCAGGACACATGGTTTATATTAATGCACTCATTCTAATACGTTCTCATTTTTATAGTTACAACAGAGAACTCGTGGACTCTCCGCGTAAACATATAACACATACGAAACAAACCAGATCTGTAATAGTTGTTATCGTGAGGAAGTCTTTTTTTCTTTCGCATTTCTGGAAGGAGTGTCCAGTGCAAGTGCTTTGAACCAGTAGAGGTAAAGTTGTAACTTCTGAAAGTCTCTGAATGGCATGAATTGGACTTGTACTTGTTTCATGGATGTTCCTCAAGATTAAACAGAACTATAAACAGACAAAATATACCACGTGTATTTATTTAATTAATAAAAAATGATCATTGGTGGAAAAACTTGTAGTATAAGACGCATTAAAAGAGTTCAAGGCATGCTGTTATTGGAAAAGCTTATTACATACACTTGCTCCAAACTAAACAAATGATGAATAAGGCTTTAAATAAAATATAAGATTTAATATAATATAAGGTCATTAATTAATGCAGTAGGTTAGTCACTGAACTACTAAAAAAATATATATTTCCTGATTTTCTTGGTGCGAAAAACCTTCAAAAAATACCATACATTCTGAGATTGCAGGACTCAAGCCTGTTTAATGAATGTACACGGAGTGAATGGAAAGCATTTATGAAGTATGCTTAAGCTATTCACATCCTTGCATCCTTTATCTTTGTTCCCAGTGAAGTCCTAATTAAAGCTTCAAAGTTAAAACTCTTAAAGAATTCACTGCCTTTTTTATTCTTCTTCTTCTAGTTTTATGAATAACTCATTTATTAATCAACGATGCTTTAAACTGGAAATTGAATATGGGCAGTTTTACAGGGATACTGGCTTTCTCACGTCTTCTCTTGGATCAAATGTATTAGTTTATGAGAAAAGAGCAGCATGAAAGGAATGTCCAAAATGGAGATCAAATAATAGGTAATGTTTCACTCTGTGTACTCATCTGACACATTTACATTTACATGGACAGCAGTAATCTAATTATTGACTTTATTCTGAATAAAACAATATTGTGATTAAGGTGTTTACATGAGTCGCTTTTAGAATACTCCTTTCATGTTCCTGTTTTACATGTTATAGAACATAGATCGATTAACGCCACACATCATTACGTCCCCATGCCACGTCATCCTACGTTCCTCCAGAATTTCACGTATCGACATATAGTTCATCTTCGTTATGGTGTCGTATACAGTTTCGGGTGTTTTTATTTTTAAATTTACGAAAGTTTCGAGTGCGGTTAATTATTTATTATGCTGTATGTGCAAATAGACGACTGCTTGAAGCAGTGGGCTGCGTCCCAAACCGTGTACTTACCTACTATATAGTATATAGAAATACATGTATTTTGCCTACTATATAGCAGGTAAGTACGCAGTTTCGGACGCAGCTGTGATCTCTTGTTTGCCGTCAAACGGTTGAGCACTGACGTTAATAGTGTGATTAAGGTGTGTACATGTCTGTAATAAATGTCGATAATGCGACTAAAACAGGAATACTCCACATGTCTTAATTCATTTGTGTTTACTGCGAGTATTAACTTAATCGGTTAAGATCATCAAAAATCTCTGTTTACATGCTAGTCTCTTAATCCGAGTATCGTCTAAATCGGGTTAATATCGGATTATTGTTGTCCATGTAAATGTACTGACTGTCACCGATTGGCTGCATGAATCTACAGTCTGAGCTAGGAAGAAATCAGCCCCACAAAAGTCCAGAATAATCCAATTTATGACATTTAACAGGAAATAATCTGACATAGATGCTGAAAAATAAAAATCTTATACAATAGACAACTTTCAAAAAGAAAAAAAACCTGTGAATGTTTACTGCTGTGTGTTGCTCAATTTGTTTTCATTTTTCTTCTCAATGGAATATTTGGGAAAGGGAGGGGAGGAGAGAAGAGAAAAGGTGATGTTCAGCAGACATGTTTGGTAGATGTGTTCAGCGGAAATGTCCAGCAGAAATGTTCAGTAGAAATGTTCAGTAGAAATGTTCAGCAGAATTGTTCAGTAGAAATGTTCAGTAGAAATGTTCAGCAGAATTGTTTAGTTCAGCAGAAATGTTCAGTAGAAATGTTCAGTAGAAATGTACAGCAGAAATATTCAATAAAAATGAAACTGGAAAAAAAAATAATAGACAGCTTTCAGGAGAAATTAATTTGTGTGTGTGTGGTGCAGAAATGCAGCTCTAGTCCTGTCTGCCTGTCTGATTTGTTGAATCCACTACTCATACAGCCATTATGGACACTCAAACGGAGGTAATGTTTGGTTGAAAATACTGTCAGCACATTAAATAGGGTGGGCAGTAAGCGTGGTGACCCACACAAATGTCCCACATGTTTATGCCTCCGAGAACACACCGCTTTGCATACTACGTAGCGCTTGAAATGTAACAAAATCAGCATTATGTGATGAGAAGACAAAAAAATGCCACAGGAAGTAAACAAAACCTGCAGGTCCTGTGATTTAGTCGATGTGCCGAAACAACATTGACATCTTAACTGATGAAGAAAAACACAAAATCGATAGTGTTGTAATGAGCGTCTGAGTCCCGATAATGATTTTGCACCTCGGCCGATCGAGTGCCAGATAAACGATAAGAGAACACTTGACATCCTCTCGTCACCTTCCTTATTACAGTACAGTGCGAAAGCTCATCGATAAGCTTAGATTTAAGAATACTTTAGACGCAAACTATCACAAAACTCCTCCTCCATCATGTCGTGGGTGATATTAGGTGAAAAAAAGTGCTACGATTTGGGACATGCGCATTCTAATCTCGGATGCTATTACAGGATGGACAGTAGGCGAAATGCGACGCATCAATTGTCAAAGCACTTTTACATGAAATTCTATCTAGATTTTTATCCCTAATGAGCAAGGAAACGACATGCAAAGAGAACCAGATCCAAAGTCTAGCAGATTTCACAGCTAAATTCACATGATCTACCAGTACGCATTAAACAACAAACCCTCACAGAATGATTCTACTTAATGGAGCATCATGTGTTTTCTCATCCCAGGTGTTGAGTGTCGATTTATCTCATTAATGCCATTTGTTAATTGGTGTTCTAAACAGTGTGTTGCCTTGCCAGTGTGTGAGCATGAAAGACTCGTAGACCCAGAAAACACATGTCAAGCAACAGAGGCACAAAATGCATGGGTAATCAATCAATATCAGTGTAATTAGTTCTTCTTCTTCTAATGGTCTGAGTGCTGGTGCTTCACTTAACTGAGTAAACCTTCTGGATATGAGATGGCCATACTCTGTTTACTCTTCTGCTTAAAAAGTGCACCAAAAATATCAATTACCAGACATACAACCTCATAATAATCAACCTCACCGTGATTATGTTTTACCTAGGACTCCATTACTCCATTGTGTCAATATAACCACCAAGCCCTTAATTCTTTACTCTTTATTGCACTGTATATTGCATTTTGCACTGCTTCCTGATTGCATATCTTTTCTTCCCTGCAACCGTATAGACCGGTGACAAATTAAGCCATAATGTGGAAGCCATTTTGCCAGCATGGACTGGGTCCAGTTGTGCCTTAGAGAATAGCTTGACTGAGAAAAAGTTCTTCTGACGCACTAGGGCTCACCAATTGGTCTGATGCAGATGAAAATGATGTAAATCATATGCTTCGAAGTCATCAGATGTCAAACCAACCAACTGAATACCAAACAGGAGATTTTGGAGTGACGTGACAGACAACGCTCTCCACTGGCGTCATCAAAACACCAATTGAGACAATATGTTTCCGCAAAAAAATGCACTCTAGTACACTTCCGTATACTTGTTGAATCGATGCCAAGCTGAACAGGAGCTGTTTTATTGGCTCTTGTGATACAAAGCCTTACTAAGACACGTAATGGTTTTTTTCCCCTTTAATTTGTCACCTGTCTGTATGTAGATGTTATTGATATGACATAAGTGTTAAAGCTGCAGTGTCGAGGTTAGAGGTTTGGTCAGTGTTCAAACCTGTCTATGATGGCACACGTGTCCAAGGTGACATTCTCAAAGGCTCCCATCATGCCCTGCTCCATAGCTGCCAGGTCGGCTAGCTGATCGTCCACCCGGATGAGCTGCATGCAGCCCTGAAACGAGCGCTGTGACGGAGACGCCTGGGTCTGCAGGAAATATCCTGCAGTAAGAAGAATCGGTAACATTTACGTGAAATTCAAGACTTTAACCATGTAAAAACATGTTTCACCATGTGGATTCTTCTCCATACTGATCTTAGATCTAGATTAGATATTTGATTAAAACAAATATTTGTTGAATTTATTACAGATTTCCTGTGAAAATGAAACCGTACTAGAGAGAAGAGGATGAGGCTCTAAAGCCAACAAGCTGCTCAAGCTAATAAATAATAGGAATAAACCCCACAAATCACCCACAACAAGGCAAGGCCTTCTGAGACTCAACCTGTTACCTAGACCGTCTGCTTTTTTATGTGACATTTGTGTTTGAGAACAAGAAGATGAAAAAGGAAGACGGAGAAGAAGATGAAAAAGGATGAAGAAGGCGATGATGAAAAAAGAAGAAGAAGAAGAGGAAGAAGAGGAAGACAATGATGAAAAGGGAAGAAGAAAAAGAACAAGAACATGACCAAAAAGGAAGAAGAAGAAGATGATGATGAAGATGATGATAAAGGAAGAAGAAGAAGCTGATGATGAAAAAGGAAGAAGAGGAAGAAGAAGACAAAATGGAAGAAGAAGACAAAAGAGGAAGAAGAGGAAGATGAAGAAGATGATATGATAAAGGAAGAAGAAGAAGAAGAAGAAGAAGAAGAAGAAAACGGAAGAAGAAAATGAAAAAGGAAGAACAAGAAGAAAAAGAAGAAGAAGAAGAAGATGATGATGATAAAGGAAGGAGAAGAAGAAGAAGAAGCAAACGGAAGAAGAAGAAGATGAAAAAGGAAGAACAAGAAGAAAAAGAAGAAAAAGAAGAAGGTGATAAAGGAAGAAGAATAAAAAAGAAGAAGAAGAAGTAGATTAAAAAGAAGAAGAAGAATATGATGATAAAAGGAAGAAGAAGAAGAAGAAAAACATGATAAAGGAAGAAGAAGAAAAAAGAAGAAGATTAAAAAGAAGAAGAAGAAGAATATGATGATAAAGGAAGAAGAAAAAGAAGTAAAAAAGAAGATGATAAAGTAAGAAGAAGAAAAAGAAGATTAAAAAGAAGAAGAAGAAGAAGAAGAAGAAGAAGAAGAATATGATGATAAAGGAAGAAGAAGAAGAAAAAGGAAGAAGAAGAATCAAAGAATGAGGAAAGAAGATCCCGAGGGTAGAAACATGACAGGAAACACATGAGAAATAAGTGAGTTGAGGGCTGAAGGAAAGCGTGCAGGAAGCAGTTTAGCATCTCAACCACTAGCAGGATAAATGTGTTTATATGAACAAGTGCCAGGGGATTCAGGAAATAAAAAAAGACTGGAAGAAGGTGATCTTGTTATCTGCGCATGGATGACTAGGTTGGATGACTGCAGCCTGAATTGTCACAATGCTGTAGTGCTGTAATTAATTATCAAGACATGTCAATGTTTTATGCTGAATTAGAGCCTCGTGAACGACATGTAATCGGCTGCACCAGTTGAATGTAAGTAAGGGTGTAAAGTCCTAAAGTCCTAAACTGTGTGTTAACAGTAGATTAAATCTAGCCTGCTGTAGAATTTTACTCAGAAGTCAGTAACTAATCACCAATTATATGAATAATTTTATAGCAATCAAGGTTCCCTTCAGTGATTTACATTATACATATATAATACACAAATTCAGGAGCTCAGGATTTTCATATTTTGTGCAACCGCTCCATTAAATGATTTACGAATAAATTCCAGCTTGATAAATGACGCCCATTGAGGTTTGTCCTTGGTTCCGCGATTCTGAACAAACTAATGTGAAATATAATCTCCACACAATAATACAGAACACATTTTCACGCTAGACCATGCCCATGGTTTATAGCGGCATTTAGCATGAAAACATGCCGAGCCGCTTTCCATCATGGTCCGTGTGACCTTGTGAAACCAGCGTGTCGCCAAAAACAAAAATCAAGGCTGTAGCACGGACATTTAAGTGTTAGTATATTTCTACCTGAGTCGACCGAAGTGATGAGAATTATAATCAGGTGTATATAAAAGCCACCGATGCAGCTTTATCTGTCACTAACACCTGTTTCTATTCTCACACAGCAAAGTAATCATGAGCATACTGATAAGGATAGCATCCAAACCACAGGGACACAGACAAGACAACTGCAATGTATTATAATATGCTATTTTTACTCTTTACCCACCCAACCGACGCATGACGAAATTAGCTGGAAAAAGCAAACAAACTGTCAGCCCGAAGAGAAGAGTCAGGCAATAAACACACAGCATGGTGTGTTGAAATGAAAACGGTGCTGGAAAGGATACAGTGGGTTTTATGACAGAGGAGGACATGTTGCACATGAGCTACAGATATAATAAAGCACTTTTCATTAGTTGCTCACAGAGAAATCAGTGACAAAGTACTTCCTGTCGCTGCAGCTCTGATTGGACAGAGCCATAGATTTGATGAATATATTTAATTAAATGTGATGCACTCTGGTCAGTGTTTTTGAATTAGTCTCTTAGCACCAAAAGGCCCCCCAAAAATTGGGACAAACACCTAGCCATGTGCTTCGGAATTAACTATGGGTCTACGTTGACCACACTGGATGCTTCATAATAAAATTCCAGGACTTTTCAAGCACTTTTTTTGTCTATACAAGAGATGTCATTCAAACATATGCTATATTTCTTCTTCCATCCATCCATCGATCCGCTTATCCTTTTCAGGGTCACGGGGAACCTGGAGCCTATCCCAGGGAGCATCGGGCACAAGGTGGGGTACACCCTGGACAGGGTGCTAATTTTATTTCTTCTTTTAAAATTCAATTTAAAAAATATAATAATAATAATAATAATAATAATAATAATAATAATAATAATAATGGAAAGTCGCTAAATGTTGCTAGATTATGTTATGCGTTAATTAGGAGGATGAGGAAACCCTTGGTTACTGAAAGTAGGTACGCCAGTGAGGCGTAATAAAATTATTTTATTTTATCTGTAAGTAAATGTAAACATTTTGTGTTGCCTATTAACAACAAAGCACCAGTAATATTCTCTGTATCCTCAGAGAATAAACTCCAGTGTTAATTTACTAGGGCATTATCATTTACCCGCCCCATATGTCTCATAACAAATTGTGGTGTCTACCTGTCCATGTGAGTTACAATGAGGCTCTTAATTCCTGTGAAGGAAGCGGGCACCACGGATATGCAATGATGAGGACTGTTATAACTGGACAAGAAAAAAGTAACGACTGGTCGCGCTACATTACTACTCCTTTGAAAAAGTAACCCTAAAAAAAGAATTATACAACACTCGTTTCTCGTACTCAATATTATTATATTTACTTCAATAACTGTACTCTCAGTCAGTGCTAACTAGTTAAAACATCATTGGCTTTGCTTTTATTATCCTATTATTTTGCATCTTGTTTTTGTGCACTAAATATAACCTAACCACAAGATGCTAATGCTAATGTTGATGCTAGATGCTTTCACACTTTTTATTCACAATTTTGATTAGTCCAATTAAAAAAAAAAATAATGCCAATGTCTTGGTTTATATGACAATGTGAGATTCCTATAAGGAAAAAAACACACAGGTTGAAGGATAAGCTGACCAATCACTCATATAACATGCTTACAACTTTGAATTAATTCATACTGTAACTATCTCCATAATAACATTTTTCCTCAAGATAAGCAATGTCTCACAATATGATTCGTGTTAGATCACTGAAGCTGGTCTTCATTCTGCTCCTCACTGGAGTCAATACGGTGGACGGAAAATCCACCTTCATGCACAGAACTCAATCATGTTTGTTTTACTTATAGTGTACAACAGCAAGGTTTGCTCCAACAGATTGCTTACTGCTTTGTTACACTCGTCAATTTCCTGGGTATGTTGTAATTTATTCTATAAACAACATTTCTAATTATTAATTACAGTGATCAGATCACAATGATTTCCCACAGAGATTAAATCGAGCATCCACTTAGTTTTTGCAGAACTGGCAACCCTGCTACATTTATCTAAAAGCTGTAAATATGTTATTTGATTATGTCTAAATTCCCTTACAGGACAAATGGAGCTCTTTCCATTTTCAGGAAAGGAACGAAAAACAGTTGTAAACAAATTAGAGTGTCGATATGTCAGCCCTGAGTTGAAATAACAATGATGGAAGAAGGATTATCGATTGATAATTATGACTGTGCATCAGGAGTGCGTAGGGAAGTAGTGAGGGGTTCTATGGGTGATCATGCTGTTAGGACTGGAGGGAGCTGTTTTTTTTTGTTGTTGTTGTTGTTGTTGTTGTTTTTGGATGAATGAGGCTGTTAAAAATAATGTCGCTGTATATGGACACAGATCTTTTGAGTAAAAGATAATCAGCCTGATTAATGATCATCTACCTCCAAAACTCTTAGACAGAGCAAGACCATAGCTGACATGCATAAATATACTCCAGACACGGCAAAACCAATATTGATAAACTTTGTAAATGGGTTTTAATACAGGCTCCAATTATACGCAGAGATAATAGTCCATTTCACTTGTCGCTGGCATCATTTAATTTTTTTTAATCATATAATCAGGTATGGCATTTTTTTCTCCCACCTTAATTCTGTACTGGCTGTAAGGGTATACGTCATTAATCACATCTAGCATCTCACAGCAAATGATTTTTATATCCTGACTAGTCAGGTTGAACCCAAATCTCTTAATCAGACTAAATCTTGTATGTACACTTTAGTAATAGATATTCTCAGTGGAAATGGTATTAAATCTATTATCACTGAGACTGCAGCTTATGAAATTTGGGTTATTTATGTATTTATATATTTACAGATGTCAGAGTAATACAGATGTGATGCACTGTGTGTTCTGACACCTTTCTATCATAGCCAACATTAACATTTTTCAGCAATTTGTGCTACAGTAGCCCACTTTTAGTAGGGACTAACCACTGCATACAGGGGACACCCCATGAAACCTGCCATTTTGGAGACGCTCGGACCCAGTCATCTAACCATCACAGTCAGTTTAGCCCTGGACAAAGTCGCTCATGTTTGCCCATTTTTCCTGCTTACAACACAACAACTTCAAGGTTTAATACAGGGAAATCCATAAAACACTATTGAGGCTAGGGCACAATGGGGTTTTGTGCAAAAAAGCAAACAAACATACAATACAATAGAAGAAGAAGAAAAATAATAAATAAGTAAATAAATAAATAAAAGCCCTGACAAAACAGGGTATAAATAAAGAAACTAATCATTACCTAACATAGAACAGGTGAACACAATCACTACTCTCATGTTTTAAGCATTTTTTTGGTTCTAAGTATATTTCTTTACTAATTTTAGAGACTTGTTACATACTGGCACAAGTTCTTATTTACTGCAAATTACTTCTTATTTTATTGCATAAAAATTGCATAATTAACTAAAACCTCTGCCTAGTCTTCTAAAACCTTTAAGGAAAACTAAAGTTAGAAAGCAGGCTTTTGTGAATTTCGGCTCCAAACATCATTTGAATGGAAAATGTCACTCTTTCCTCACGATCTTTCCAGTCCATCCGCTTCATTAACGTGATAAAGCAGTGCAATTTAACACCACATTTCCATTTTAAGCTTGTTAGCACAATCAAGTCTCACTTATTCAATCACACACCTCCAAAGTGGTACGTTCCTCCAGTTGTGATCTGAACGGGTGTGTTGGTCCTCACAGCGGAGGCTTCATCTCCATCGATGGTCAGCATGGCAAAGTTTTCTTTGGCCATGAAGCGAACTTCATGCCATTCTCCATCATTCAGCCCTGAACCTGTAATGATAAGAGCAATGATAAGAATGGTAAGCAGGATTTTCATGGTGAAAGAAAAGATGGTTATTTCACAAGTTCATGTTGCTTTATACCACACCACTCTTAAATTCTCTAAAATCTGTTTGGTCAGGTGTGTTGATTTTAATTTCATAACCATTCATTCATTGGGGTTTAAATGGCAGATGCTCCAGATCATCAAATTCCAATTTTAAAATGTGGTGGTAATTCATCATATGGTGAAGTTTTCTCTAATTAGATCATTATTTAACATTAATGGAAGGAGTTTCTAGTGTCTGCAGTGGATTTCCTCCCTGGGAAAGTGAACAGGACAGAGTAGTATTTATGTTTTCTGGCTTCTTAGAAACATGACAAGCTGCATTTTATTTGGAAGGACAGGGGGTTCAAACCCCAGCACTGCCAGGCTCTGGGTTACTGATCAGAAGGTCGGGGTTTCAAGGCCCAGCACTGCCAGGCTCTGGGTTATTGATTGGAAATTCCTAACATGCTGTTATATGCGAAGAGAATAAGAATAAGAATTTCACTGTGCTCAATGTATACATGATCAATAAAAACTCATTATCATTATCAATATAAACGGATAAAAGTATGACAACGTTTTTTAATTAACTAAAAATAGCACTGGTAATTATTATAAAAAAAAGAGCTGTTATTGGAAAAATAATTCCACTGATTCAGGATGGTTAAAGCAATGTTCAGACTGCGTCACACTCTAGCTTTCGTATTGTCATGTGATCTCATCACATCTATCTACGGATGTATCCTGTTTCACTCTTCAGATATGAGAGTGGACTGCTGTTTCATTCTCACCATTTCATCTGGTATGAATACAGTCCTAGAAAGCCACATAATGACTTGACAAACTTTCATTCTGTAAGTCGATACCGATTCATGACTATATTAGCGTTGTAAAATTTAAATCCAACAAATAGGTCCCTCCATCAAAGGTATGTTAAAATGCTGTTCTTTAAGTGCTACCGATATGAAGCAGACCAATAAATGCAGTTCTCAAAATCTAATCCGGATTATGTATGTTGTTACAATAGAAATGTTTGGTTGGTTGGTTTTTCTTCTTTATTCCCAACCCCCTAACGAAACATGTTTACTTTATCTCATTTCATGAAGACGTTTCCACATTAAGAGAACCGCATTGAGTTTCTAAATATATAATTAGAGATTAATTTGGTGTTATTCAAGGATAATGCTTTGTTAAGTGCGCTGACGTGGAGCTTTACGAGAGAAACACGCTCGGCTCACTCTCATGACTCCATCAGGCAGGTCAATGGGTTGATAAGCAGCAAATTACAAGATGCCTTTTGAATCTCAATCATAACCGAGTGCTGAAAGGATTCAAAGCTCATTTGATGGCAAATGGCAAACATTTATTAGTGTTATTTACACCTGAGCCACCAGAATACAATAACAACCAGCATGGGACATCTTCGATTTGTTTTTGTTTTTTTACTATTAATGCTAAGAAATGATGAAAGAACATTAACTGACTAAAGCTCCCCGGTGACCATTTTGCCATCACCTAACAGAAGGTTGAGTAATTGCCTTCGGTTTTCCCCTCTCTCTCTCTCTCTCTCTCTCTCTCTCTCTCTCTCTCTACACAGGACACAGTCCAGTTCACAACACCTGACACACAATTATAGTTGAGAAATGTGTCTGATGTTGGTAAGGATACACAATATTCAGTCTCTCCATCCATCCATCCATCCATCCATCCATCCATCTATCCATCTCACTAACTCTATGCTTTGTGTCCCATTTTTCTGGACACAATCTTTGGAGTCTACTCTCTGGGATGGTAAAGAAAACAAAAACAAAAAAAAAAAACAACAACAACAAAGAAAAGATCTCGCGCGTCAACACTGTGAGCCTATTTCACAGGAAATGAATGATAATACACACACATAGAGCGAACAGCACAGGTTATGAGACTGCAATGTGATATTATGATATTGAGCGTATGGGGTAGATTTAGTAACCACGCACATATAAAAGAGAAGAAAAAATAAACAAACCAACAAAAAAAAACAGCAATATTGCACCACACACTGTAATTTCATTCAGTAAAATGAAGAATCGGGGGAAATGTAGAGCTGCACCTCAAGTTGTTTTCATTATCATGAAATCCATTCACCCATGGATTAGAAAAAAAAGAACAGTCCATTGTACAACACAATACAATTGTGGAATGCAGACTAGTGAAACTTGCAGCACACACTTCAACACAAGAGAAATATACAATGTATACAGTATGGAAATGTCACAGGTTAAATCCATTGTTAATGGGGGACCACTTAGGAACCCCCCCCTTGTGTAGGGTGTGTCAAAGATAGTCATCAAATTTTTGTTTTTTTCATGCTAGGCTCTTCTGTATTATCTTACTCAGCCAAAAGACTATGTCCTCTATCTAAAAAAGTATCCATTTGAAATAGTCTTTGGTTTTATCAGCGTATGGAGCGACACCATCACAATTCCGAATTTAGAGGCGGATGCAGATGCAGAATCGCAGCGAAAGATTTCATAACGTATCAAACAAAGCACAACATGAGACTTGCGTGGATCAAAGATGAGCATAACGTGATACATGGGGACAGAGCAAATAACAAAAGACCACAGTGCAGTGCTGTGACTATATACACACACCAGTGCTAATGAGCTAAACGTGAAACAAGTGAATGAGATGTGACATGGTGCAGTGGCTGAAGGGAAATGTAGTTTCTAGTCCTTTTCCGATATTACACGACATACACGGCATATCAACAGATATGTGTCTAAGTGTGTTCTGTATAATTGACTTAATTTATTAATATTTCTAATTTTTATGTAAATCCTAGTTCAAACGTTGACACGCCTGACTTACAGGGTAAAATTAATTTTAAAACAATAACGTTCTAGAATTTCTATGAGGCCCCACTGGTGCGATCTAGCGATCTTTTTCAAGTTTTCATGTAAGTAGAGATATCAAAGTATTTCATTGGCAAAATTTTACAGAATTCAGCTCTAGCAACGTCCGACAGCTCTAGAGGTTTTCACGTTTGCCTCACACCTCTGGGATTGGGGGCTCGATTCCCGCCTCCGCCCTGTGTGAGCAGAGTTTGCATGTTCTCCCCATGTTTTGGGGGTTTCCTCCTGGTACTCCGGTTTCCTCCCTAGTTCAAAGACATGCGTTACAGAAATGCAATTGGCATCTCTAAATTGTCCATGGTGTGTGTGAGTGAGTGTGAGATTGTGCCCTGTGATAGAAAGGCACCCTGTCCAGGGTGTCCCCCGTCTTGTGCCCCGAGTACCCTGGGATAGGCTCCAGGTTCCCAGTGTTTATATGTAGGATGAGCAGCACAGAAAATTGATGGACTGACGGATGGATTTCAACTTACAAGGCTGCTTTCTGGAACAGACCCCAGAAGTTCCCATGGTGGACAACGTACTGACCATTACAAAACACTGACTGGAGATTCCTTCTATAAATAAACTTGTCCTTATAGAATTCTTCACAAGATCCATGATTAATTTTTTTTCTTTGTTGAATAACATATTTTAATCTATTTACAATTAGGCTTAGGTTATGCTGAGTGTCCACTGTGAATGATTTGTTACTATAGAAACAATTTCGAAACTATCAAGAGCATTAATATAAGCATGCGATTTACTTGCTTTGTAGGGAAAACTACTGTCAGAGCTGCTGACCAATCAGAACTGAGAATTTAACAGCACTCTCATATAAAGAATTTTACTGAGACTTCAAGAGTCACTGGTGTATTGTTTTAATAGATGTAGAGTTTTATGATTGCTGGTTTTTACTCTATCAGAAACCGGAATGGAAAAATACAAATCTGCCTTTGAAGCCCATCATAAACACATGTTACTTTTTGTCAAACCGAACGGCCTTTATTCAAGGCTTTATGATTTATCTGTTCGTAAATCACTGCATGGATTTTGTTCTCTATGACCCAAGGCAGTGAATCAGGCATGTTCAGTCAGAGAGAACACCTGAAGTTAGATCTCTTTCCGCTTCATTCTATCCGCATCTAGTATGCCGATCAGAAACGATTCCTGTGTAATCTGCTCCGAAAGCATGTAGACAAGGCACTATAAAGCCACCGTTAAAGGCTCTTCTGAGGCCACAAGCACAATAAAAAACAATTCAATTTGTGATTCCATTTCCTTTTTGCACACCGAAGAGAAATGCAACTAGGCTGCATAGTGTTCCTATGTGTTAAAGGAACACAAAGGAACCACTGAGCCTCTGGGTAATGATGCAAATGATGACACACACACTACAAAGGCAGGAAGTGGAATACACCGAGTAATTTTATATATCCTCAGCACTGGAAAATGTTGCAATAAACTCCTGCTGCTGATTTACTGAAACAATTTGTTCTCACAAAAAAAAAAGATATATATAATGATTGGTGTGTATTAAGGGTGCAAATCTATGATAACGTGACGCTGTGACCCAGAGGGCACGCTAACAAGTCTTTGGCGAGTTACGGTATTATTTACAAACCAAGAGAAAGCATCTAAGAAAAATCTTACAACCAGAAATGTTCTTTTATTATACCATTGGATATAGAAAAAACACATTGTTATTGCAGTGTAATGCATTATAGACATTTCAGATTAATCTATTTCAGATTATCATCCTCCACCTTCATTCAGGTACATCGTTCTTTAAAGATTTTTAAAGCGCATACTAGTAAATGTAATCTGTTATCAAAACCTCAAAATTGTTGAAAAACTGTTATTCCCAGATGTTGATCTGATCTACATTCAGAACCTTATCAAACGAAATGGGGAGAGTTTAAGGTGTTAATGTGTTTTGAAACCAGGTTCCACCGAGACTTGTCTGAGTGAGAGGCACCGAAATGGGATCACTGGTGAAAGAAGATGTGCAAGCTTGTTAACAGTCAGCCCGCCAAACTCTTAATGAAACAGCAGTGAGCTAGCAAAGGTGAAAAAGTGGAGTGAAAGCAGTCAGTTAGCAAGTGACGCTGTATACATAATTGTGTTGACACAGTTATGTTCGAGTCTTTACTCGTATTGATGCAGATCACTTTTTTTAAATAAATATCTTAAATTCCGTTATATATATATATATAAAAGTAGCAAAATCAGCTTAATTTTGAATCAGATTTAAACCAGTGGGCAGTTTCGTGTGAAGGCCTATAGCTTTATTCTAAAATATATAAATATAAATTTGGTCAAAAAAATGGGTTTTGACCAAAATTGGTTTCTTTAAAACAGAAAGTTTAAAATGCTAGAAATTTCTGGTTAAGTTACATGCAAAAGAGAAACTATAGATAGATAACAAGACTGACTTTATTACTGATTTAGCTTGAGGTTCTTACTCATATTCTTATTCGATTTGACCTCCACCAAGCTGGGACTTAAAGATTCAACCAAATGAGGCCATTTTTGTGCGTTCAAAATGTCACCTCATCAGAATAAAAGCACAAGGGGACTAGTTTACACATTCAACTTTCTGCAGGTACGTGTATCCAAGTATCAAACACCAAAGCATAAAGCCAAAAGCTACAGGGCTTCGTTTAATAAAGAAGGGAAATGGTTTCAGCTATACAAATGAGTCAATATGTTATAGAGCACTGGGTAAACTAATACGCATCACTCTCCACTGCTGCTCTGGAGACATCACCAGCCTCGAACACATAAATACCTGAAAAGGAGCGTAACCAAAACCAATTGTGCCATTTTGTCCAATTTAAAATATATAATTTCATGTAAGTTCAGCAGCAAAAACACAAGAGACCTAGTCTACATATTGAACTTTATGCACAAACGTGCGGATCAAACCTGAGAATTATTAGAAGGTTGCTCCAGGCTACGCTACCTAAATTTGATAAAAATTTTTTCCCTGTATAGTGATTCTTTAGGTTTAGGAAATGACCTGGGCTGTGAGGCATCTCAGATTTTCAGAGAACCAAATATTTACCATCAAGGAACAAAGTCTCGCCAAAGGCCAGGGGGCTCCATTTATTAAAGGTGGAAACGGTTTCAGTTATACCACTGAATCAATATGTGATGGAGCCCTGGGTAAACTAATATATGTTTCACTTCATCGCTTCCCCGGAAACCTCACCGACCTTGAACGCACCACAACCAGACTGGCAGAATAACACGCAGAATAAACATAGCCAAGTGTATTAAGGCAAAAACAAAACCCACTAACTGTAACAACTTTCAACACCCCTCCCCCCTCCCCCAATAGTATTGCTCATAATCATTTGATTCATCAACCTGTCATGTTTCATTATCAATATTTTATAGGACCAGATTTCACCAGATTTCAGTGGAATGTCAGTACTTGGAACTGAATGCCATCAACACCTATTAATTTTGCTAAAAGGTGATGAAAAGCAAGCAAACAAATTATATGAAGAATGCTGGTAATACTATATTGACAAGCCTGCTGCCAAATATGTTTGTAATTTCCTGAAAATAGACTAATGTAATGAGTATATTACATTGACATACACTATCACGATGCCAGAAAAACGAAATTTAAACGAATTGAATTTTTTTTAATTGCCGTGGAACTAACCCTGCTACAACCATGTACACACTGCACAAGGACAACAAAGCATAAGGGAAACTAATAAGGAATAAAACGTGACAGATAGTGCTGTTTTAGGAAAATAATCACTGATGTGGTGGTGTGATGTGATCCAATACAAAGTGGATTTAAATTTATTTTTAAGAACATTTAAATTTATTAATGAAGGACACATAATTTTTTATTATTTTTTTTTATCCATTTACAGTTGTTTTATGTTAATATATGTTTAATATTGCGGAACGTCCATGAAGTTCTCACTTGTGTTAAAATTGCTATAAATAGTCATTCTCTCACTAGCCTTTATTTTTTTTAAGTTAATGAGACAAATAAAGTAGCTTGTCACGTTACCGACAAACCACAAAGCACAAATCACTTGCCTTGAAGACTTTCCCATGTCAGAAAGCCTAAGATTAGAGCTTTACCTCTGAGTGTTATCTCTGAGCGGCATTGACACTGGAGACTCCTTCCATAAATGTTAAACAAATCAAAAGTATTCTTAACAGTATTCCTGATACACCGTTGCACACTCTCAGCATTTCTCAATCAGCTTCATGAGGAGTTTCAACCAGTTTGCATATAGACCAAGTTCCTCACTACTTTTCCTGAGTACAGTACGTCCCCCCGCCAAAAAAAAAGGATATGCAACGATGTGTATATTAAAGAGCAGCCTACAAGCCCCCCGAATGCACATGAAGTCGTCTGTACCTGACACCGTGTCTACACGTGAGTTCTTCTGCTGCGTGATAATGATGTGCGCCATGACTTTGCCGTCTTTCAGCGTGAGCTCCAGCATGCCGTCAGCCAGCGCGCTGAACAGGAGCAGGCCATTGGGGTTCCACGTGCGAAACTGGAAGCTCACAGACACCATGCTGTGCTCCATTCGACCTGGCAGCTGCAGGAAACTCGTGGCGTTGAAGGAAACCGGGAAGGTGTGAGATTCCACACAGGAGAATGTCAAATTACGCTACAAAGTGGAGCAGAAAATGAGAAAATAATCCTTACGGTTTCAATACTAAAAGTCATTTCACAAGGTATCTAAATGAGAATGGAGGAATTGCTTAAGCAATGTATTGTTCATTCAGTATAGCATCAAACAATCAAACTAAACTTCCCTCGTGTATTCTTTGTAATGGAAAAACTGCAGATATTAAAGTATAACCACATTTTGTTTTGCTGTAGACTGTACAGACGAGCTTGAGGGCAGAACCAGTCAGAAAAGAGTTTAAATGAGAGTCACATGGGGTAAAATACAGTATCTCTATTGAGCAAATACAGTGTTTGTATTGCATATTCAAACAAGACTTGAGTACAGAGGTTAAATCATTTGAAAGAGCAAATGTTTATATATATATATATATATTACAAAATGGCTCTATTATACAAGTTCATCGTGCTGTGGGAGCTCTCACGTGGAACAAAGGTTACAGTGTTACACGTAGGATCTTCAGCGCCTTTTAAGATACCGAGATGTAATGACAAAATGGCAAATGAAATAAATATTGAACTATAAATTATTCAAATTCATAAAATAATCTGGAGATCAACTGTTTGTGTTTTTGTGATGAATATTAATGAAACATGAATAATTAGTCTAACTGCCTTTGGAAAAGGGTTGCCAGTTTGACAATTTTGAATAAATAATTCATAGGAATGACTTTATTTATTTAATAAATCTGTTCCACCTGTATAAATGTAAAATAGTTTCTTCATACTAAGAATATACGTTATAGTCGAAATGCCAATGATACAACATATGATACATAAGCATATTATCACATTATGGGATAATAAAAAAATAATAGTGCAGAAGAATTTATAAATGGAACTCACAAAGCTAGACGTGTCCACTTTCTTTCTTCTGGCCAGGTCGGTGATGTTTTCTCCGTTATAGTTGATGCTCTCCATGCAGCCTTTGAAATTTCTCCTGCCTCCTGAAATGAGTTTGCCTGAGTATGGCATCCCTCCAAAACTCAGCTGCAAAGTGGAAATAAGACTTACTAGAAGATGTGTGAATAAGACTGATTTTTTTTAGCATATGTGTGTGCGTGAGAGTAATAGCACCTAGCTCGTAGCGTTGAATTTACAGTTAAAATTATCACCTAGCTCGTAGCATGGCATTTGCAGTTACGGTTATCACCTAGCTCATAGCCTTGCATTTACAGTTATTCAATTATCAAGAAGAATGTTGGGGTGTGCTGTTATAGGAAAATAATCAACAATTGGTACCACTGTTCCTATAAAGCATGGCCGGAAGTGTTTGACTCCTATTATACCATAGCAGTTTGCCAATAATTACAATTACATTAATTAAAAAGCAACCGATCTTACTTTTTATCCATCTATAGTTGCATTTAATCTTGTGGAACATCCATGAGCCAAGTGAGTGACTGATATCACTGATATCATGTTAAAGCAGCAAAAAAGAAACAACAACGACAACAACAACACCATAATTCTCTCACCAGCCTCTCTTTTTTCTCCCTTGTAAATATACACACACAAAAAAAAAGCAAAAGTAAACCATCCTGAAGACTTTCCCATGTCGGAAATCTCTGACTGTTACACTGTGTTACACTGTGTAACTCTGACTGTTACACCCCCCCCCCCCCCCCCCCCCCCCAAAAAAAAAAAAAAAAAAAAAAATTCCTGTCTAAGTCGTTACTATAAAACCAAAAACATGTGTGCTTTATATAAGTTGCAGTTGGAACTACTGTCAGAGCTACTGGCATCGAACATCGATCAACACCCTCCAACCAATCCGAATCGATTATTCAACAGAGCTGTGTTATACGTTATATTATATAAAGTTTCAACTTGGACCACAGAACATATCTGCTGTAACACAAAAGCCACCAGTTCAACATCACAGATTGAGCATTTTTTCTACTTCATTATTTAGATCTTGCCTTTAATTGGACTGCATTAGGATCCATCAATGTTATTCCTGGATGCTAAGAGCATCAGAGAGCTCTGCTCAATGGACAGTGTGAGCATTCAAAATCATTGCTCACATATTTAATAACTAAAAAAATCGATTTTCTATACCACGGTACCCATTGTAAATATGCATTAATGTATTGCACAACACACTGTAGTGCAGACTTCACTTAAACGTGAGGATCTGAATGTCCTGACCTCATGTCAGAGGTCTTTCAGTGGAATCAATTTATTTCGAGGAGGTTAAGAGCAGAAGGAGGGGGATAGTGTAGGAGGGTTGTTTTCATAGTATGTAATCCTGGTTTAAATGGCAAACCTCTGAATAATTCATCTCCTCTATCCTGCATCAAATTCGAAATCTAATATAACCTATATATCATGGTAATGAAAAGACATTAACCCTTGCCTCATAATCGAGGTCGAGATGGTCAAACTCTCCGTTGGTGCGAAAGTGCTGCGTGTGCTGATCCAGGGTGAAGTTGACGTTTCTCCTGTGGCGCTCGATCACCACCGAGTGCCAGTGATGATCGTCCAGCAGGCTGCCGCTGCTCACCGACGTGTGACCCAGGATGGAGCCGTAATGGTTGCTGCCTGTTTCATAACAATACCAAGATGCAGCATTTACATGATGCGGCTATATAACAATCTGTTTCTCCAGGCTGCAATGTCCACAGGTCCTTAAAGCCCTTACAGTATAAATGCACCTATACTACAAGAAACCGTGCCTAAAATGTCCCAGCTTAGATTTATATTCAGAAAATATCCCTATTTCAGACCTCACAAGGTGTGCAAGTATGGCATATACCATTAGGAAGTAATGTTTATGATGAATACTGAACACAGTACGGAATGTGTGTTAAAATGTCACAGACATTTTATATAACAGAATGAACATGTATAATATGAGGTCACGGAAAGTACATGGTCAGTGGCAACAATAAACCAGCCATACAGCCTACTCACACCTCTTCTCTCCAACATACATAGACATCTTTCCCTTTTCCTCAAATATCTCCTCTTACACCATTATGAGTGACAGATCTATAGATCATTTCTTTGATGATGAGTAAAAGCTCCTACCCTACCCAGGTTTATCTGGAGAAGCAGTCTTCCTCTCCTGAGCTCCAGCGTGATGTAATCACCCTGCTGACCTTCGCCATGCAGGATCACTCCATCACTCTCACCCGTCTTAAACTTCAGCGCTATCACATCCTTCAGGATCTTCATCTTCTTCATCTTGAAACGGTAGGAGATCACACCCTGCCCATCAAAGTTAATCACGTCGGCCCCTGAGGAACCGGGGTGAGAGACAGAGACACAGAGAGAGAGAGAGAGAGAGAGAGAGAGAGAGAGAGAGAGAGAGAGAGAGAGAGAGAATTGCTTACTTGTCTGGTCAGTAAAAAAGAAATATGCTTTATATCTGCATTTTCATATGGCAAGTTGCTCAAACTGCTTAGCAACAAATCTGAATCCCACTGGGGGATCATTATTTTACGTGATTGTCGCAGACATTCTGTACCTTGTCTTGTTTATGTGCTCCTAGCAGCAATCAATCAACCGTTCCCTATTGCATAGACAATGCTGCCACATGAATTTTTAGAGTAGACCCAGAAAGACATGCTTGTCAACTCTGCAAAATCTCGAAAATGTTATTCATGGTGTAAAAAAAAGGCAGGTCTGCCAAAGGTTTCACACTTTTTTTTTTTTTTTTAACAAAAACTGCCTTTACTGCCATGCAACAAGAGTCCCTTTGCAAACATTCCAGGAGGTAGACCCACAGTTTTAAACCATGTGGTCTTCTGTGCCACAGCAACCGGTTCAGTTAGGATAGCTAGTGGGAACAGAATGCTCATTAGTACTGTCAACAGCAGAAGGAACCATGGTCTGTTTGGCCAGAATGGGACTATCAGCAACACTGGCTGTATATCCATAGATTTGGCCAATTGAGCACCAACATATCTTGGCTTAAAGCCTCTGTCCCGTGTCTTTAAGGCCTTAAAGCCCTGTTCATGAGCCACAGTGAGTTGTCTGTCCACAAACAGATCGATTTTCGCTCAGCCATAAGCCTTCCAAATTAACTCAACCACTATTTCTTGTGGATTTGCCAAGCCCTGGATATAGATTTGCACATCTGTTTCAGGACGAAAAATATCTCTCCAAGACAGGATGTGTGTTTCTACCCACTTCCAGATCTTGTACAACTGCCATGACATGGCATATGATTTTGCACACCAACTCAAGCCCCACCACCCCTCTGAACCCATGGGACACCAGTACATGCAACCCGTATAGGGCTTCCTGGAAATGTTGCAGTATTAGCCACTAGGGTACTCATGATACCATGAACATATCTTACAATACTATACCAGCTTAAGTATCCCAATTCCAAGTAATATCACGATACCACGCAATATTGTGTTCATTCGTAATTCAAGTCTACAAAATGAGCCAAATTTACAGAAAATACATAGATGTAAATGAAAACCAACAAATCAAAATTTCCTATGAATATTTCATTAATGAGAATGAATAACTGGCTTCTGAAAACACTCAAGAACAATCATACAACTGCGAAGCAACTAATTCAACGTGCCAAATATTTCATCTATTGTTCCCTAGAGCGATGAAATCATGCGAATGTAAATTGTCCTCAGAGTACGAAGAATGAACACTACATTAGGAATAAATGAATTTGGAAATTACCTCTAAAATCATGAACTATATGAGCTAAAATATCATAAAATTGGGAATCTTAGCTCGCTTACTAGCAAACATGGCTAATTTTATAGGGTTTGTACAGATGCTTCATAATGACATTCTTTTAAGGACTTTTTAAGTACTTTTTTAGTATTTTCAAGGTTTTCCAGAACTTCAATTTCAAAAAGCCAACTTCAAGCAACTTGTACGAACCCTGATTTTAGTATTTACACATGGCGGTTGGCATAACGTGAGCTCGCTTACTAACAAACACGGCTAATTTTATTATTGATATACGGCAGTTAGCATAACATTAGCTCGCTTGGTAGCAAACAGGAAATCTTTCAAGATTAAGGGAAAGAATTTAGGTTAAATGAAGTGTCACAAACCTTTATGTGTTCTGTAAAAGCAGTGAGATGTGTCTTTTTAGCGAAAATAGCATTAACTGCTGCACATACAACATTACTTACGGTACTACCGTATTGACAATATTACCGTTTAAAAAACACAGTGACATCGGTGGTATTTTGAAGTGTTAGTATCACGATACTACTGTAGTACTGGTATATTGCGCACCCTTACTAGTCATACAGCTTTCACTTTGAGGACATTCATATGCTGATGCCAGGCCTCTTTTTTCACATCTTCCTTTTACTGTCAGATTTACACACACACACACACACACACACACACACACACACACACACACACACACACACACACACACACACACACACACACACACACACACACAGTGCCTTGCTAGGAGGGATCAGTTATTAATATTTCTCTTTTTAGAGGGAGAACCCCTAAAGGCATACCTTGAAGTGGTAAAAAGTGGCTAGACCAACAGCTTTGGTTGCATCACATTCGATTTTCCTCAATACTCTGACCGTTGCATATATGCCAACCAACAATCCTGTGTTAGCACTACCAGTACATCAACTTTTTGCTATGACTTCCATAGTTTATAGTCCTGTTTACGGGACCAGTGTACTCACTGCATCACCTGCTGCAGGCACTATTTCCTCAAGTTCCCAGAGCAAATCTGCCATTCTATTGGAGATACAACTTACCAGTGTATCATATATTTAGCATACCAGCTCATTTATATTTGATATTATATCTGTATGCAGCATGACTTCATGGGCAAGGCTTTATTAGCCTGTACTACTAATGAGGTAACCAGTCTCAACATCAGAGGCATTGATCTCAAGCCTAGGGTTTGTGCATCTGACATTGCAGCCAGGATGCTTGCCAAGTCACAGAGTCGATGCTTTTAAAAAGCCAACAGCTCAAGGTCCGGACTACAGAAACATGCAATATGCCCAGGATTATACCATCTGTTTCTTACAAGCACAGCAAGGCTAATCTTTTCCCTTACCCTTGCAATGGGTTTCTCAATCTGGCATAAAATAAATGTTTAGTTAAGTATGGATTAGGTAATTATGGTATTATTAATAATAGGACTGCTTGCCATGCTAGTCCATACTCTCCTTCCGCATGTCGTATCATCCGCCCATACTCTCTGAAACACAGGGATGGGATAGTAGCATATGTTCCTGTAACAATGTTTCATTGAAGCATAATGTTACATGATTTTGAGGCTCAATCTTTTAATTTTCCAGGAACTGCACATTTCCCGTAATGATTAAAGTGAGAAAGTGTTTATCCTGATGTTTCTTCTTTGTTTGGCAGGGTCTCCTACTTATCTCCTTCGAGAACTGTGGTCTATCTCTAACTTCAAAGGCTAAAAAATACACAAACCCTACACAGAGATGTTGTAATGTAACTTGCTCTAATAATACAGCACTGTATTCAGGGTTGTGTGAACTTTGACCTCAGGTAGTTTTACCTTATATTTAGGCGTGTCTGCGCTTCATTTGTGTATAAGCAGTACAATTATTTACACATTCAAGGCTTCTTGATGGAATGGCATCACATTTTTGATACAGATAGTAAACCTTAATGCTTTAAACCTTAAAGATAAGTGCTGTGTCTATTCCTTGGGTGTCACGGTGGATATACATGGAAATAAGAAATATACGGTGTAAAGTCTGCGAGTTTGTTTTGAGTGCATGTGTGTGTGTGAACTTACAGTACAAGCAGCCATAGATCTCTATCCTCAGGCCTATCCGACCTTCTTCGCTCCAGTCCAGAGGGATGAAGCGTAGAAATCGGGCCACGATGACATGCTGAAGGTCGTAACGCACCACACTTTCTGTGTTCGAGTTTCCTGTAAATGCCTGCAAATAAAGAGCCAAAAAGGGTCTTTGGGTTTATCACAACATACTGTAAGAACTATTCTTTTCCAAACATTGAGGAAACACATCAGGACATCTTGCATTGAAAACATTGCTTGTATCTGTCAGTACCCAAGTGTATTCCTGCCTCCGACAGCTTTCAGTCAAAAGGTTTTAGACAAAAGGGCAGGATGAATTCATTTTGGTGCAGTTAATACCGGCTCAAGCTCTGGACCTTAAACAGTCAGGGAGTGTATTAATTAGTTGGCTACAAATCAAGCCACACTGAGACTCTGCTGCCTGGTTTAATCAAGTACCTTTTTAATTTAAAGTGGCTGAAGGGAGATAATATAGCCTGGGTTTAGGCAGTAAGCTGATTGTTACTATCACAAGTAACATATTTACTGGGTTCCTTAGTTATAATGAAGGTGACCACAGCTTATTTTCTCATGAGGCCAAACAGAGCACCAATAAAAAAGTCAAGCTGCATTCAGACCACCTGAGAAAAATAAGGACTTTTGTTTATAAGCACTACTTCAGAGCTTTACAGCTTCAAATAATTTATTCAGTTGAAAATACTTGATTGCTCTGAGAAAACATGTGGCAGTTTAGCATATCCATCAGAGACCCAAGAAATCTGATCAGCATTTGATCAGATTATTTAGAGACCAATTTGCACATGCAACAGTTGCACTTCTCCACCCACTAGTAAGGCTCACTAGAGCTCAAGATCCAAACCCAGAAATATCCATATCCTAGTTGAGTTTCTTTGATGCTTTCCTGTCATGTAACTCTACCTATGAAAGTAGCTTGAGAAGCTTCTTTGGAGGTTAAGGTTCTCATTAAGAATGATCAGAACTATCTATAGAAGACAAACAAGTCGAACATGAATCTAACTGTGTTGATGGGGATGTCTCTGTGACCAAGATGAGTCCTTCTTGTTACTAATTTGTATGCCAGAACTACCTTTAAAATATACTTCAAATGTGAAGGAAGCTACTGAAGGAAAACAATTTCAGACGTTCGAAATTGCTGTGACCTTGACCCTGTATCGGATCAATTCCAAAATCTAATCAGTTGGTTATAATGATAATTCCATATAAATCCTACAAACATTCAACTACTCATTGTTGAGATATCGCACTATGAGAATCCAAAGATACGCTGATAAATGGATGGACAGATGAACCAGTAGCAAAAATCGTAGACAGCGATCATAACGGGTCTTTGACCATTAAGGTCTAAGTAACATATTTGTATGACAAACAGAAAGGAAGCTATTGAAGAAAAACGATTTCAGACATTTGACCTTGCTGTGACCTTGACCCGGTTTGGATCCATTCCAAAATTTTACCATTTCTTCTGCTGGTTAAAATGATAATTCCATATTAATCCTACAAACAGTCAACCATTCGTTCTTGAGATATCGGAGAGACAGGAGGACAGACGAACCAAAAACTTGAGAGTGGAGACTTAATTACACAACAAGTCCGTGTACAGTGATACTAAATCAGAACTATGATCTATACTGCATATAACAATGTATATGGAATTATCATACCTTTTGGAATGAATCTAATCAGACCATGAATCCGTTTTGCCACATGCACGGAGTAATCTGTACTTGTCAGACATTCCTGCATCTCCTTTTAATGTTGTTGTAGGTCTCTTGGAAGCCTCCCTGGTAAGTTTTTACCTTGTCCTTTTAAAAATTTTAAAGGGATGTCCTGTTCTTGGTGATGTCACTGTGGTACCCCATTTTCTTTATATCTATCGATGATGACCTTCACGTTGTGTTCCATGGTACATCTAATGGTTTGGAACTTCTTTTATACTCCTCTCCTGATCAATACCTTAAAATGAGTGAGATACCATACATGTTTTATCAGTTCTTTGCAGACCATGGGTTCATCAGTTGGAAGAAACAAAGCAGATGTGAAGAACATCCTACAGAATCAGCTGATCTTTATTTGGGATAAATCAGAATCATTCCATTATTGACAGCTGTATGATAATTACTTTTGAAAATTCATGAAATTGAATGCGATTGGTTCATTCTGAACATAGCCACATCTCCAGTTATAAAAGGGTGTGCACACTTACACAACCGGGTTATTGTAACGTTTTTCATTTTTTCCTATTTTTTCCCCTAAAATGTTTCTTATTGTTTTTCACTTAATTTCTATATGTTGTAATTTCACATAAAATGATTTATCTTGGTTTCATTTTTTTTTACATCACAAAAAGACAGGAAAATGACTAGATAGAAGAGAAAATCCAGATGTTTCAATAAAGAAATCCTACTTTTTTGATGTGGAAATGTCTATTCATGAAAACATGACAGGAAACTTTTGATGAAAATCTTAATGCTTTAATGCTTCACACTATTAAACACAGTGGTTATAGACGAGGTGTGGAATTACTGTAGGTACGTAATGAATGGAACGTAACCTATGACGCGGTTGTGTAATGTCTACATACTTGAAGCAGAGTTTCTGGTACCAACCTGATGTCGATTCTTTTCCAAGAACAAAACATTCTGAAATCTTTTATTCCTTTTATACCGCAACAATTTCCCAATGAGGAAAGAATGGAAATGGTCAAATCTCATTAATGCATTAATCAACACCTTCTGACCAATCAGAATCAGGAATTCAACAGCACTGGGATGTAATATATAAACAATATCAATAACATCTCTCATCATCAACCTTTTGTCTCACAGACCTACTTAACACTGCAGTGCAATGAAGATAACTGATGATTTTTATCTAATATTTAGATATTTTAGAAAATATTTAGATATTTTAGAAAAAGTAGAAAGATAAGACAGTGCTTCGGATCAGTCTTAGAAAGTAAAGGACTCACTACTTCCCACTTTAGAGTTAGCGTGGGATACTCGAGAAATCTGTCCTGAACTGATTTAATACCTGCCAACCGAGCACAAGTTTCAGAAATCCAATTGACGAACCCTGAATTTCAAACGCTCCCAAAATTGAACTGTATGACTTCTTTGAACCGTCTCGAACTGCATAGCTTTTTATGAACTCTCAATTTATTCGCTGTAATTTATCTACCGTGGATGAATAATGAGAATATTCCATCGTCAATGATGGCAGGTTTTTGCACCGGTGTGCACGTAGAGCTTTCTCCAGGTCTCTGAACTGTCAAAGTCGGGATCTGCTGCTCAGTGACCCGTTTAAAGAGAAAGGGTGGAGAAAAAAATTCTCGGCCAGTTATCATGTTCTGTCTTTTCAGATAGACAGTTGGCTACGTTTCAGAAATCAGGTGGGTGGAGATAACACCTATAGCCTGGCACAAAAGCTTCTGTAATATAAGACATGCGTGTTGTCTTATATTAAAGTGTATTCTCATGCACAAATACACACAGACATACATTTGTACATACATACATACATACATACATACATACATACATATCTTTGCTAAAATCAGCCATTTTCACACCTGAGTGAATCCGATTTCCAGTTTGAGTATGTGTTTATTCCAGCCAACAGATGCAGGATAAAATAAGTAAACGCCCAGCTGTTAAATGGATAAAGCTAAAACAGATGCAACAGATTCTACATAATATGGCAAGGCATTACATATTTGTTACTTCTCTGTGTATTTTCATTTTAGGAATAAAACTCAACAAGCCATGCTCCTCACAGCCAAGCGTGAAGCACAGTTATTGCTACCACTCCAAAATTATTTTTGAATAACAGCACATTTTCCACAGACCATACATTTTTTATCAGATTCTAGTTACATTTAATGTTGTGGAATGTCAGCAAAACAAGTTAGTTCCTGTTATCACTTACACCAATCAGCCATAACATTAAAAACACTTGCGTCATATTGTGTAGGTTGGCTGAAGCTAGAACAGCTCTGACCCAGCGAGGCATGAAGTCAACAAGACCTTTGAAGGTGTGCTTTAACTCCTGTATATTGCAAGGTGTGGCCTCCATGGATCAGACTTGTTTGTCCACAACATGCCACATTTCCAGACGCTCGATCTGATTGAGATCTGGTGAATTTGAAGGCCGAGTCAACAGATTGAACTATATATATATATATATATATATATATATATATATATTGAACTATATAGGTTCCTCAAACCATTCCTGAACAATTTTTGCAGTGTGGATTATCCTGCTGAAATAGGCCACTGCCGTTAGCGAATACTGTTGCTGTGAAAAGGGTGTACTTGGTCTGCAGCAATGTTTAGGTACAGTAGGTGGTACGTGTTAATGTAACATCCACATGAATGCTAGGACCCAAGGTTTCCCAGCAGAACATTGCCGAAATCATCACACTGCCTCCGCTGGCTCGCCTTCTTCCCATAGTGCATCCAAGTGACAAACTCTTCCCCAGGTAAGCGACACACACGTATCCGGGCGTCTACATGATGTAAAAGACGTGATTCATCAGACCAGGCCACCTTCTTCCATTGCTCCATCGTCCAGTTCTGATGCTCATGTGCCTGTTGTAGGCGCTTTCAGCACTGGACAGAGGTCAGCATGGGTACTCTGACCAGTCTGCAGCTATGCAGCTCCATACACAGCAAGCTGTGATGCACTGTGTTCTGACCCCTTTCTATCATAGCCAGCATTAACGTTTTCAGCATGTTGTGCTAAAGTAGCTCTGTGAGATCAGAGCCTAGGGAGTCCATGACCCCATCCCTAGTTCACTGGTTATCTTTCCTTGGACCACTTTTGCTAAGCACTAACCATGGCATACCAGGCATACCCCACCCACACACCTGGCATTTTGGAGACGCTCTGAGCCCGTCGTCTCAATCCAGTCGTCCAGTCGTTATCAATGTTATTCACTTCACCTGTCAGTGATCACTATATGTAATCTATTTTTGATCTATTAAATGTAATATTTTTTTTGGTTTTAAGGTTGTGGTTTTGTCTTTATCCTATTTTGATCACCAGATTCTGCAAAATAAATTTCCCTTTCTTGGGAAAATAAAGATTTGCTTACTTACTTACTTCTCAAAACCAGCAGTATAGAGAAGTGAGTGCAGAATTTACCCAGATGTTTCCGTCCTGATGGTAGGATTTCCAGTTCCTGCCCGTGTCGCTGTAGAGCAGTCGGTAGCGTGTGGTCCAGTCTGAGCTGCTGTATCGACCCTGAGTGGCGACAGCAGTCACCTGCTTCCTGCTGCCCAGGTCCACCTGCAGCCACGGGTAATGATCAGTGTCGAGAGGAGACCAGCCTCCAGCACCTACACACCCAGAAAGAGCAATCCATTCACATAGCAAATAATCTAGACCTTCAACTTTTTTTTTAGATATTCCTGGTATCTACATATCACATTTCTTTTTGTTATTCACTCTGTTTTCGGCATCACTGCACGGCAAAATAACAGAATAAGGGGAGTAGTTGTAAAGTGTATTTGGGGACTGTATAGAGGTTTGATTTAAAACTGCTAATACAAATTTGGTAACTGTTCTTACCCACTTCATTTTTTCCCCCATCAAAATCAAAAGGTGCAAGAAAAACAAAGCTATTTTAACACTGTGTGAATTCTCTTTGATTTTTTTCCAGTGCCTGTCACATCCTCAGGTTCATTCTCGATGAGTTCACACCCTACATCCCTACTTTGCATACCAATCAAGTGTTGGAAGTCATATTAAGGTTGGCAATGACTGAGACATGGCGCTGGATCCAACAGCCATGCCAATGAGTCACTGAGATCCCATTTTTGAACATTAACTGAGGCTTAGACCTACATCTGCATGATTTTATGCACTGCACTTCTGCCACATGATTGACTGATTGGATAAGTGCAAGAATTGGCTCATGTAAAAGTGTCCCTTATACAGTAACGTGGCAAAAGAGATCCCGGTCAGGTTCCGTGTCGATTTTAAAATGATGATGCTGACATACAAGGCGTTAACATGGCTTGGCTTGTCATTACTTATCTGCTTTATTAATTCCGTACACCCCACAATCGCAGACTGTGCTCCTCACAGTGTAATCTTTTAACTGTTCCACAAACCCGCTATGGGTGACAGGGCTTTTTCTGTCTATGCTCCTTCCCTTTGGAACTCTATTCCTATCGAACTTAGGGAAGGTCAGACCTTTGGTATTTTTAAAGTTCAACTCAAGACATACTTTTTTAAACTTGCATTTGTCTGTTGATGTCTACTTTTGTAATTATTATTATTATTATTATTATTATTATTATTATTATTATTATTATTATTATTATTATTATTGTTGTTGTTGCTGATGATGTTTTTCTTGTTAACTTTTATAATTGCTTATTTTTTTATGTTTACTGTGTATTTTGTGTACAGCTCTTTGAGAAGCTGCTTTTAAAGGCACTTTATAAAATAAAGTTGTTTATTATTATTATTATTATTATTATTATTATTATTATTATTATTATTATTATTAATATTACTATTACATATAGATATAGCTACAGAAATATATTTATATATTTAGAGGTATATTAATTTGGGGGGTTTGTACAATTCCTGCCTCCGTCCTGTGTGTGTGGAGATTGCATGCTCTACCCGTGCTTCGGAGGTTTCTTTCAGGTACTCCCAGACCAAAATCCAAAGACATGTGTTGTAGGCTGGATTGGCATTTCTAAATTGTCTGGAGTGTAAATGGGTGTGTGAGTGTGTATGCAATTGTGCCCTGTGATGGGTTGGCACCCCACATTATACCCGAAGTTCCCTGGGATAGGCTCTAGGCTATCCTGTGTAGGTTAAGTGGTACAGAAACTGGATGGATGGATATACAGTATCTCACAAAAGTGAGTACACCCCTGACATTTTTGTAAATATTTGATGATATCTTTTCATGTGACAACACTGAAGAAATGACACTTTGCTACAATGTAAAGTAGTGAGTGTACAGCTTGTGTAACAGTGTAAATTTACTGTCCCCTCAAAATAACTCAACACACAGCCATTAATGTCTAAACCGCTGGCAACAAAAGTGAGTACACCCCTAAGTGAAAATGTCCAAATTGGGCCCAATTACCCATTTTCCCTCCCTGGTGTCATGTGACTTGTTAGTGTTACAAGGTTTCAGGTGTGAATGGGGAGCAGGTGTGTTAAATTTGGTGTCATCGCTCTCACACTCCCTCATACTGGTCACTAGAAGTTCAACATGGCACCTCATGGCAAAGAACTCTCTGAGGATCTGAAAAAAAGAATTGTTGCTCTACATAAAGATGGCCTAGGCTATGAAGATTGCCAAGACCCTGACACTAAGCTACAGCACGGTGGCCAAGACATACAGCGGTTTAACAGGACAGGTTCCACTCAGAACAGGCCTCGCCATGGTCGACCAAAGAAGTTGAGTGCATGTGCTCAGAGTCATATCCAGAGGTTGTTTTTGGGAAATAGACGTATGAGTGCTGCCAGCATTGCTGCAGAGGTTGAAGGGGTGGGGGGTCAGCTTGTCAGTGCTCAGACCATACGTCCCACACTGCATCAAATTGGTCTGCATGGCTTTTGTCCCAGAAGGAAGCCTCTTCTAAAGATGATGCACAAGAAAGCCCGCAAACAGTTTGCTGAAGACAAAGGACTATGGACATGGATTACTGGAACCATGTCCTGTGGTCTGATGAGACCAAGATAAACTTATTTGGTTCAGATGGTGTCATGCGTGTGTGGAGGCAACCAGGTGAGGAGTACAAAGACAAGTGTGTCTTGCCTACAGTCAAGCATGGTGGTGGGAGTGTCATGGTCTGGGGCTGCATGAGTGCTGCTGGCACTGGGGAGCTACAGTTCATTGAGGGAACCATGAATGCCAACATGTACTGTGACATACTGAAGCAGAGCATGATCAGTATGCAGTATTCCAGCATGATAACGACCCCAAAAACACCTCCAAGATGACCACTGCCTTGCTAAAGAAGTTGAGGGTGAAGGTGATGGACTGGCCAAGCATGTCTCCAGACCTAAACCCTATTGAGCATCTGTGGGGCATCCTCAAACAGAAGGTGGAGGAGCACAAGGTCCCCAACATCCACCAGCTCTGTGATGTCATCATGGAGGAGTGGAAGCTGTGAAGCTCTGGTGAACTCCATGCCCAAGAGGGTTAAGGCAGTGCTGGAAAATAATGCTGGCCACACAAAATATTGACACTTTGTGTCCAATTTGGACATTTTCACTTAGGGGTGTACTCACTTTTGTTGCCAGCGGTTTAGACATTAATGGCTGTGTGTTGAGTTATTTTGAGGGGACAGCAAATTTACACTATTATACAAGCTGTACACTCACTACTTTACATTGTAGCAAAGTGTCATTTCTTCAGTGTTGTCACATTAAAAGATATAAGCAAATATTTTCAAAAATGTGCGGAGTGTAGTCACTTTTGTGAGATACTGTATATGAATAAGAATAAATATATGTAATGTCAGGTTCCTTTGTCAAAGTGGACGCACAAACAGCAGTGATAAGGTGCTTGATAAGGTGTGACCTAGTCTTCTGTGGGATTTGATATCTGATCCTATAACCGAGTCATTCTTTGCAATCTAGTTCCACAGGATAAACAGAGTCTATCTCTTGATAGAGAGGATTTGGGTGATCTTTAAGGCACAAAATGCCATCTTCAAAAAAAAGAAAAAAAAACGAAACTTGGATCATTGATAAGTGTATACATATGTAGCGAACACATGATAAGTTGGGCTGGATGACCTAAAGTCTAGACGTAAAGAGAAGAGAGAGGCTTAACAGTGTTATGGTGAAAATAGAAGCAGAGATGAGGATAAGTGAAAGAAGGTAGAGATCACAGGACAGCCGAGAGGGATGAGTCTACTGTAACCTGCTACAGAGACTGATGTCCTGATAAGATAAGGGGAGTAAAAGAAAGCATCTGGGAGGAGAAAGAAGGCAGGTCAGTGAAGGAAAAGAAGCTTGGCTCGCATACGGTTGAGATGCTTTAGAGCCCCAGTCCTTTCTGATTCAATAATTAGAAGGGAAAAAATGCAGAGGTATAATGAGTAAAAGTGAGTGGATCTGTTGCGTATCCCAGATGAGGTGGGAGTGAACACTGGATGGGACCATGTTTTTGGGAGGTCAAATGAAACCCAAACAGAAACTGGAAGGACATGCAAAACACAGCATGCAATGGTACCTTCGGTGCCAATGTCCCAACCTCACCATATTTAATTCATATGAAAAGGTGCCAAGGTTTAGGATTTGGATTGAGGGGTACAATGGATTTTGCCTACAGTACATTAACATTGAACACTTCTTAACCTCCCTAAGTTTTCGCAATCACGACACTCCAAAAATAATGCAGGTTTGCGAAAAGTTTCAAAGCCTGAAATTGTACTTAAAACCAAACATGTATATAAGGAAAGAAGTCAAATTGTTTGCATAGCCTATAAATATCATTTTGCCTTAGTGGCAGGCTGAGGGGATTTAATTCACTACAGAGAATGAAAAACAAAATGAAGTGCAGGGATCACTGGGTCTGTGCATCTTATTAACACTCCAATCTCATGCACGGCCACATTTCAATTCAGCAGAGACTTCGTTCTTAGGCTGAATGCTGAGCACAGCCATCTTTCCCCCTCTACCAGCTTCAACCAATTCCCAGCTCTCCCTCTCATTAGCTCCCTGCTGGCTCTCCTGATCGTCTGTCCCCTGTCCTGCCATCTCTCTACCTTTCCGTTTCCAGCTGTGAAGGACATACAGGTTTACACTTGACAGGGATTTGACCTTTTCCTCCCTGTGTCCACTTCACAGATGAGGTAGTGCTAAACAGATGCCACCAGCTCTGCTGAATGAGAATACTGTAGAGGAGCGTGAAGGCGAAGTGAGAACGGCGTAACTTTAAATAAGATCCAGGACCTTTTCTAGTGGACTAACACTCCTCTACAGAATCTATAATGGAAGATGATTGATTTTGCAAAGCAAGTAAGGGCTAATACATAGAGCAGAACGCCAATTTGGGTCCCATCATATTTTCAGATTTTTTCACATTTTCAGTCTTCTGTTAAACTTTAGTTATAAAATATATCAAAATAAATATATCAACAGAAAAAAATGCAATGTTTTTGTCCACCCGAGCCCACAACATTTGACTTAATTTAGCAAAATTGAGGACACTGTAAACTCTGCCCACTTCACAATAATGTCATGTTATACATCCATGCAAAGATTGTTTACCGGTATACGTGTCAATTAATGTGCCATTATGATACACACATTAATTTCTTTTATAAACCTTATAAACCACATTAACTAGAGCGGAAATCATGAAAGCATGAAAAATGGTTTTTTTTTTTTTTCTCCATTCAGAACCAAAAATCTGTTTCTAGATCACCTGCATTCATTATACACCACATGACCATAAGTTTGTGGACACATGGCCATCACACCGTTGTGCTTGTTGAACACCCCATTCCAGATTTACTCCCCCGTTGCTGTTACAATTAGATTATAACAGCAAAGAGGGATTAAATCTGAAATGGGTTGTTCAACAAGCACATAGGTGTGATGGCCAGGAGATTTTTCCACTCGATTTTGGAGCGTCGCTGTTGGGATTTGCCCATTCTGCCATAACAGCATTAGTGAGATCAGACGCTGATGTTGGACAAGGAAGCATGGGGTGCAATTGGCATTCAGTGTTCAGTGGGGTGTTCAGTGGGGTTGAGGCCCGGGGACTGTGTAGGCCACTTGTGTTCTTCCACTCCAACTTTAGCAAACCATGTCTTAATGGAGTTCAATTTGCACACAGGGGCATTGTTATTCTAGCCCAAACATGTTTGAGCCTCTTAGCTCCAGTGAAGGGAAATTGTAATGCTACAGCATACAAAGACATTCTATACAATTGTGTGCTTCCAAGTTTGTAGCCAGACTTGGGAAAGAACCACATATAGTATGGTAAGCTATCCACAAACATTTGGCCATATAGTGTATGTTCATTCAGTTTCCAATTTAAAAATATAAATAAAGAGAGAAAATTGGTCAAATATCGACATGTTGGATTTATCTGACATTTTATACTAAAAATGGTGGAGGAACGCAAACGTACTCGTGTTTAACTGGAAGACGTATCATTTGCATAATAAAATGTACATACTTGAAAAAGTTACGGTAAAAAGAATGTAAGAATATCAGCAATCAGCTGGTGAAAATATATACCCACTTTATTAGGAACATCTGTATACCTGCTTGTTTATGCAGGTATCCAATCAGCCAATCATGTCGCAGCAGCACAATGCATAAAATCATGCAGACACAGGTCAAGAATGTCAGTTAATGTTCACATGAAATATTAGAATGTGATCTCTGTGACTAACCATGGTATGGCAAGCTACTTTGAGTATTTCAGCAACTACTAATCTACTAAGACTTTCACCACAACAGTCTCTAGAGTTTACACAGAGTAGTGTGAAAGCCATTCATTAAAATAGATAAACATTAGTACGGGGTGCCATTGATTTTTTACCCAACCTTTTCCCCACACCAGTGATTTTTGATTAAAATGACTCACTATAAACACTATAAACAGTCCTCCGATTCAGAAGTGTCATTTCCAGCCTTGGTAATGTCAGTCGTTTGAGCAGATGTCTGGCATACAGATGTCTGGATCCCTTCATTAGACTTTTATGATGCTACTCTTCTTAGTGTAGCTAATTAGACCGTCTCAGTGATGTCATCTGGAATTAATATGGTTGATAAATGCCTGGGACATGAATGTTCCTGCCAGGCTGAGATTGTGACAGGCTGTTTGCTCATCTGCTAGGAAAACTACAAAGCTACCCTCCGGTTACATCAAATCAGAACATAATGGCTTACCAGTGTTTATTCCTGTGAAAGCTGAGGCTAATTTTCAACAACAGACATCGACAGCAGTGATACAAAAACATATTTTAAAAAAAAATGATTAAAATGTATGAAATTATAATTGATGGATGTCGAGAAGTGTTCCTGCTAATTATAAACAACACATGTTTTTTTTAAATTATTTATTTTAAAAATATCACTGCTGTTTAATTCTCCTACCTGATTATGAACATTTGGTCTGAGGTAAAATGCTATCATGAAGAAAGCATTCATGGCCTGGAAACGTGAATACATCCCTAATGGATGGTGCTTTGTATCCACCAGTATACATGTCAAACGGTACTGCAATGTGATGGTGTGCATTGTGTCACTGAGATCCTTCAGCCCCATTAAAAGGCCATGTTCCATTAAAAATTTACACAAAGTCCACTGACCCACATTAACAGAGGTTTAATTAAGAGCATGCCTTACATTCACTTGTGTTAAAGATACTGTCAGCTCCAAACATCTCAGCCTTCTAATAAGAACTGCTTTGATTTCATTAGATATGAACAACGAATCAAATTTGGTAGAAATTGTATAAATTCAACAATAATACAGGAATAGAACATGATAGATGACGAATAGGAAAATAGTCATATAATGACAAGGTGGCAAGATGCAGCTAGACATGATTCAGAGATACTGTTACCACCCTGAAGTTGATTATTTTCCAATAACGGCACGTCCTGACGTGTTTATATGTAACCACGAAACCACTCCATCCTGAAGACATCCTATGAAGTCCTAAAAGTTACAGCTTTACCTCCGTTACAAATCAATGACACTGGAGACTCTGTCCAAAAATACCAAATACATGTCTAGGATTTGGTGTGTGTCTGAGTGGGGGTGTGTTTAAGGCCTCTCACCTCCTCTCCTGTTCAGTTTGGCGTATTCCGGGGCATAGCCTGTGGTGAACACTGACGAGCTGCTGAAGGCACTATGGGAAAGGGGCGTGGACAGCGCTTCATCACATTTCTCTAAAGAAAACACCAAGGACAATGTAGACATTACAATCACATACATTTATTATTATTATTATTATTATTATAAGGAGTCAGTTGCGGATGCAAATCAGAGTTACTCATTACAAATGACTGTGAATGGGAAACAGTTCATTTACACAAAAGCTGCATCACTTCTAAGACTTTTACTTAATCAAAAGTCCAAACCACTTATGTCTTCTATAACTAGTTACTTCAAAATGCACAAAAAGTGAACAGATGGTGCAAACCAATGCAGAGGAGTTGTCATGTGTTAACCCAGCTCTGAGATCACAGACAAGATGAGAACTCCAACGTGAAATGAAGATTCACCTCTACATCCTGCACTACATCGACTTGAAAGTAGATATAAGGAGATGGGGGCAGAAGGGGAACATATGGAGAAAGAGAGAGAGAGAGAGAGAGAGAGAGAGAGAGAGAGAAGGACTCACAAGTCAGAGATCTTTTGCTGGCATTTCTGGGTTTACTTTTGCACCAGTCCCAAGTTAAATCACTCTCTCTGACACAACGGTTTGAAAATCTGTCATTCAAAGACGTCTGTGCTAACCAAGAATTATCTTTTATTATTTATCACTTCAGTGCTGAGAGTTGGGAATGTCAGCAGTTTCTCATGCAGCCAACCCCCCCCAAAAAAAAAAATCAAAAAGATCAGGACTTTACACTGTGATACTATAACAGACAGAAGGACAAAATGTATTTATACAATTTATGGCGGACATCTGACCAACACACCTATATGTGGTTCTTCCCCAAAAAGGTTGTCCCCAAAATTGTCTTAGGATGTCCATGTATGCTGTGGCATTCCAATTTCCCTTCAATGGAACTAAGAGCCCCAGACCTGTTCCAGAAAAACCTTGGCGCTGGTACATGAAGACATACTTTGACAAGGTTGGAGTAGAATATCTGCACAGAACCCTAACCTTAACCCCACAGAACACCTCCAGGACAAACTGAAATACCAACTGAACGCAAACGCTTCTCGCCCAACATCCATGCACCCAACACCTCAATAAAGCTCTTGTGGCTGTATGGGCACGTAACCCCATGGTCAAGTTCCAAAATCTATTGGAAAGCCTTCCCCAAAGAGTGGACGCTTTTATAGAAGCCCATGAATTGGGAATGGGAGGTTCAACAAGCAAGTTTCATGACCCATCCGATATTAGCTAAGATTTATTGTTGTATTGTTATGAAGACACTTCATAAAAGTTCATGAGCCACAGCAGTGAAACATATGCCCAGTCAACACACTTGGGAAATTTGATTGAAATGAGAGCAGGGAGAAAGTAATGACATAATTTATCACACATGGATGTGTTTTATAATTAAATCAGATAATTCTATCCATCAACTGAACTTGACAGATCACAGCACTGAGAGGACACTATTGAATAACTGTCTTTTTTTTTTCTTCTTCTTCTTCTTGGAAAGGTCTCTGGAGCTAGAACGTCAGATGATCAATTAGGGACTATTCAAATGGAGAGCTTAATTAATTCTCACATTTCTCATCACTATACGGTAGCTGCTTTAGCATCAGAGCTTCTCTAGCACTAACTGATTGACGCTCGACCTGATGGAGATCCCTTACTTATGGTTATTTTTTTCTGTAACACACCATGACCATGAAAGCATTCTGCAGAGTGGGATTTTCACTCACATCCTCTTTTCTGCGACAACACGGTGAATGGCTTCTTGTGGCTGGAATTAATCTTAAGGGATTTTAGTGCTGAAGCTCTAATCACATCATGCCAACTGGTTATTCATTCTTCCATAAAGCCTCCTGCATCTGGCAAGCTTCAGAATTAAAATGTAAAGATTCACAAATCCTTATATACTACTTTTTTTCTGCCAGACCAGATGTTACATTAAACTATTAAAGATTTAAATTTTTATATCTATATCTATCTATCTATCTATCTATCTATCTATCTATCTATATATATATATATATATATACACACATATACATATTATATATATATATATATATATATATATATATATATATATATATATATATATATATATATATATATATATATATATATATATATATATATATATATATATATATATATATATATATATATATATATATATATATATATATGGCTGCATTTTGATAAAATAATCACATTATCAGCTCATTCTAAATATGTCCAAAAGACTCCAGCATCAGCCTGATGTACCACCACAGCTTGCAGCAATCTTCAGCTTTGGATATTTGGGCTGATACAGAGAAAATGGAGACACTAGTTTCAATCCTCACCCTGCTAGAGCTGTGTCAGCATTACGCTGCAGTCTGCACCACTCGAATAGCTCAATCCGATTAGCTGTTACAGCCACGAGCAGTCCTGTTACACCACAGTGAGCTTTAATAGTCAAACTCAGTTCTTTGCTAATCAAGAACACCAGCAGGAGGAGCTTAGATGTTATTGATGGTGTGATATTTACTCATTCAAAAAAAGAATCACAGGTAATTTGTGTGCAGTATTAGTGAAAGACTTTGCTTATGTATATGGCTATGTGGTCCTTTTGTGGAAGCAGCTTTTCACATTTATTTTGACCTTTATGAATGAAACAAATACAGATAAAAGATAAAGGAGCCCCTGCATGGAATATGCATCTCTAATAGAGGGATGAATGTGAATGAGGCGTTCACAGTTCCCAGCCACCAGAGATACAGCATTTTGTGGATCAGGTGGTAGAGCGGGTTGTCCACTAATCGTAGGGTTGGCGGAATCGATTCCTGGCCCACATGACTCCACATGTTGAAGTGTCCTTGTTCAAGTCACTGAACCCTAAGTTGCTCGATGCAAGCTAGCAAGCCAGCGCCTTGCACGGCAGCTCTGCTACCATTGGTGTGTGAGTGTGTGTGAATGGGTGAATGAGAAACCGTGTAAAGCGCTTGGCAGAACCTCTAAGGTTAAAAAAAGAAAACGCTAAATAATTGCCAACCGTTTACCATTTGCTCCAAGAAAAAAAAAGTGCTTATTTTGTTCAGCAACAAGCTACTAACAAAAGTAATCTGAGTAGAAAAAATATTTGTACCTAAGAACTGATGCCGTAATCACGAAGACTGTCCTGTGCTCATCCCAGGACTCTTATTCACACAATGCTCCACTGAACATCCTTACAACACACTAAGTATTGTTTAACTTTATAATATACAGTTATGAAAGAGAAATTATTCATAATTGTAATATTGAATGTCACTCAGAAGAGGACGGGTTTGTACTTTTTGAGTCTTTTCCTCTAAACGTTTCTTCCTCATGATCTCTCGGGGGGTTTTTCCTTGCCACAGTCTTCTCTGGCTTGCTCATTAGGGATATAAAATACAATTGAATTCATTTGAATAATTAAAAAAACAAATAAGATCCATCCTATTCATATAGGAATCATAAACTCTGTGATGGACAGGTGTTTCTTGTTACACAGGTGCATCCTGTTACTTTGATTGTTTAAACAATAAATAGCTCTGAACTGTGAAGACTGCATTATTTGTTTAAAAAGGATAAGCCAACATGAAGATCAGAGAGCTGTCTATCGGAGGAATCAGAGGAATTGAACATTGAAGGAAGAAATATTCTGAAACAAACAACAACTAAAAGAGGCTGTAGTAAAAGCCTGGAAAGGATTTCACAAAAGAAGAAACCAACAATTTGGTGATATCAATGAGTCACAGGCTATTATTTATTTGATTCAACCTTTATTTAACCAGGAAAGGCTCTTGAGATTACAAATCTCTTTTTCAAGATCATCCTGGCCAAGATATGGGGTTATGTATGAGGTTGCTGACCTTATATAATCAACCATAACATTAAAATCGATGACTGGTGACATGACAAGTGGCAGTTCAAAGCAGGAAAAATTAGCGAAGGAAAAAAAGTGTAAGGATCTGATGAGAGCAACTGATGGCAAGAAATTTTGCACCAGGATGTATAAATTCTTGTCTTATTTAATTCTACTTTTAAACAATTGAAATGTTTTTTTTTTTTTAATGTAATCAAATATTTGTAAATGTTTAGTTATTTCCATATTTATGAGATCATGCTATGTCAGCCAACTGCTATGTCGGCCTATTAATTTTATGCTGTATAAAAAGTCATATCATGGCGTGTACTAATACGAGGCATTAAATATTAGTATCATGGCATAATACGTTTAAGCTACATTTATTTCATTATATATTTACATATTTCAAACGTAACAATTTTACTCTGTGACTGTACGCACACAAGGTACATACAAACAAGTGAATAATTGAGGTGCAGGCGATAATTAGTCCACTGATATTGACAGGGTTGAGTCAAGGTGTGTGAGGGCACGACAGCAGGGGGATTAGCACTTGCACCCAGATGACATCGAGGAAAAAGTAGGCAAGAAAAAAAAAGCAGTCTAGCCTGATTTAGTAGTCAGGAAAGTTTCTTACTTTCCATATGACCTTTGTCACTTCCCCTTTATCATTTCGAACACGGCTGCATTCCTGAGTCGTCCACAGAGCTGTGTGTTAAATGGCTGACAGGATGGATGATCAACTACGGTTCAGATGAAAGTGTGGGTAAAGGGAGTGAGAGATGAGGTGGAGGGCAGTCAGAAGCAACAAAGTGCTGGATGGGTCTGTAATGCTGCACAATGGAAATTTTAATGCCAAGTGCACTTTGTATATTGTATTGTATGTTGCCATAGAACTTCATGGGTTTTTTTGATTCTGATGTATACCATGCTCCAGCTTTATTTATTTATTTTTTTTGATAAAGTGCTCTAAAGAACAACTAACTGAATGAGAAATATGTGCGCATGCATGTTATTTGGCAGTAAAAATTGAATGTGAACTTTTCCAACACAGTGGAATATGTCATCATTAATCCTACAGACTTTTAGTCCCAGTAACAAGGGCTTCAGAGCATGAAGAAGTCATGCCGCTCGCAATCCAATCAAAGTCATGGCACAATCCACAGCAAGACCCCTATCTTTTGATATGCATGTAAAATAAAAAAATGTATGTAATAAAGACCAAAGGAGAGAGGCTGTGCAGTTGGGTGGCCATGTAGCCGCTGGGGTTATTTTTGCAATAAGGCCACAAGATAACATATTGCGACTACAAAAGGTTTTGTGTAACTTGAGCAAACAACAATGACAAGTACAGCAGAAGTAACTAAATAACGAATAAAATGTCAATTACGACTATGGTTATTACAACAAACGGGGGAAAATTTTAAGAAAAATTACAATAACAACAATGACAACTACAACCAGGAAAAAAAAATATCATCGATAATAGGATAATTGTCAATAACAACAATGACAACTACAACAGAAGAAAAAAAATCTGAAGGAAAAAATCACTAACAATAATGACAATGAAAACGGAAGGGGAAAAAAAACAGAGAAAAAAACAACAACAACAATGACAACTCTGTAGAAAGCAATTATGGTACTATATTAGTGACCAAAGTGTGTGAGTTAAATTTCTAGGGATGCTATAGAGCACCATTTGAATTCTTGAGCACAACCTTTAATCCACAACTGCTCAAGATGTGCTCTTTGCTTGCATAGTATAATACCTCACTTTGAAGTCACTTTGAATAAAAATGTCTGATGAACAAATACTGGAAGAGTGTAATAGTGCTCATTTCCACACAGCGAGATCAAAAACAGTCCTCTCATTACGTTACAGCGAGTCTCAATTACCAAACCACATCATGGGCAAAATCGAGAACAAGAGGCTTTATTATCTACTCAACACTTCCAGATGAAAAGAAAGATTAATGAAAATCTTCTGATGCTGCCCAGAATGGAGTATGCTGAGAAAATTAATCTAGTCAGTTCGTGAAAACTTCAAGAAACAGGGAAGATAGAAAACAGTTGGGGTGGAGGAGACTAGTCGAATAATATATTAAATGCTTGGGGGGTGAAAAAAAGACACATAGTAAAGAGAGCAGGACAAACACTTTGAAAGACTATGCTGGGAAAAAATCTTTTTTATTATTATTCATTTTGCTGAAATGGTTCTTTGGGCTTCCTCCAGGTACTCCAGGTTCCTCCACAGTCCAAAGACATGCATTGAAGCTTGACTAGCATTTCCAAAATGTCTGTAGTGTGTGAATGTGTGTCATTGTGCCCAGTGATGGGTTGGCACCCCATCCAGGATGTCCCCCAACTTCGCTGGGATAGGCTCCAGGCTCCCCTGCGCACCCATGTTTAGGATAAGTTGTACAGAAAATGGATGGATGGATGGATGGAATGAAGTGTAAGGGCCTGTTTCTCCAAATCAAAATAAAATCCTTGCACTATGAATTTCGTTGTGACCAACGCTGTGTAAAAGTACGATTCTGTAGCCATGGGTTATACATCACTATTGAAATTCTACTCAACTAGCTGAAATCCCACTCAGCTGACCGATGTTGATCCAAATTCATTTAAGGATGCTACTGAGGCCAGAGTTGAACATGGTGATTTAAGTCCCCGGGTCATTATCAATCTGGAAAAAACACTTCTATAGACATTCTCCATCCAAGGAAAGCTGGTCATTCAGCTATAAGGAAGTTCTATTGATGGACATGAGCTTCCATGCTACGTGCTCTCAATTCCAGAATCAACAATTGAAGCTGAGCTACATGAGTCAGGTCGTCTATACAAGTGCATTTTAAAAAAATGAATGCATCCTTAAATAGTGTATATGTACACACTGATTAATTTACTTTTGTTATTAACATGTTTGGCTTAAACAGCATTAAAGTTGGAAATTTATGACTACTTAGGGAAAAAAACCCAGTAATAAACAACAGGAGTGCAGATTTTTACAATATAAGAAGTGGTTAGCATGTTCGCCTCACACCTCCAGGGTCAGGGGTTCGATTTCCACCGTGGCCCTGTGTGTGCGGAGTTTGCATGTTCTCCCCGTGTGGGGGTTTCCTCCGGGTCCTCCGGTTTCCTCCCCCAGTCCAAAGACATGCATGGTAGGCTGACTGGTGTGGCTAAAGTGTCCGTAGTGTATGAATGGGTGCGTGAATGTGTATGTGAATGTGCCCTGCGATGGATTGGCACCCTGTCCAGGGTATACCCCGCCTTGTGCCTGATGCTTCCTGGGATAGGCTCCAGGTTTCCTCATGACCCTGAAAAGGATAAGCAGTATAGAAGATGGATGGATGGATGAACCTCCCCTGAAACCCGGGACCCTTATTTAGTGATATTTACCGTACATGTATACATCGCTAAATTAGTGTCATGCTCAGTTTCGCTCAACTGCTGACAGACATTTAATGCTGAGCTTCAGAAGAAATCAAACATGAACATTTACTATTCGGGACCCACTGTCTACTCCTATCTGTGATGTATAATATATGACCCGTTCCAAAGGCTTTACTCTCATTAGGCTGTTGCCTTCCAGACATGTCCAACAAGATTATACTTGCTGTCATTTTGACATTTTCTCAAAGAGCAGACATGAAATCTAGAAAGTAATACTCCAGCGGATTGGTTGAGGCTGAAAATATATTGTTTTTCCAAAAAGGTTTTATTCGCTCTTAAAGGAGTCATGTGGAGGGTAATGTGTGTGTGTGTGTGTGTGTGTGTGTGTGTGTGTGTATATTATATAAATAATATATATATATTGAAAGAGAAAACACAAAATAAATAAAGAACATACAGACAGGATCTAATTATAAGGACCTTTAACAACATTGGTACAGTGATCAATAGTACATTTATGCTGCCAGTTTCCCAGGTAGGCTAAGCACTATCCTTTTCCTAAGGTGCAAATTTATAACAATGCCAAATCAGAGAGGAATAATCGTACACTGTTTAAATGAATTACATCCATGTGTCTTCTTTTAACTGCAGACTGCAAATTAATTGATTGTATGAAAGGATTGTATTTGTACCTATTGCTTATTTGGCTAAGATAATATATATATAAATATATATAAATATATATATATATATATATATATATATATATATATTTTTTTTTTTTTTAATTATGTTGGCTTTATTAATATTCTCTCTCAAAATTTCTTCTGTTTCACGGGTCGCAATTTTATACATAGAGCCACAAAAGTCAGCAGAATCAACAGATCCTACACAGGAATATTGTGCTTTTGGTGTTTTGGGGAAGATCAGAATTATGGTTGCCGCATAGTAATCCGCCAAAGTGTATTTTGTCTGTAGGGAACACATAGGAGTGCCTTATTTCTGTTTGGGAGGTCATGCGGACCAAACCATAGGTGCTACAGACATGGAACTTGGCTATTAAGTAGTACATGGGGAATCTAGCAACACCCTAGCAACCATCTGGGTAAGTATTGCAACTACCTAGCAACACCCGATCAACCAACCAGAATATGATAGCAATCAACTAGCAACACCGTAGCAACCACCATCTATATGTTAGCAATGTTTTAACCTTTTAACTTTAATTTTTACACAGTGTAACCTTTACACTGTTTAACTCTAGAAGTTCATTCATGACATTTTTACCTTCTGGCTTTGGATTTGGAGTTCTTATTATTAATATCACTTATTGCAATTTGTTTTTTTAGACGAGTTATAGAATTTTACCGAAATAAAAACAGGAAACTTATACTGCATAGAAAACAGTTATACACTTGATCCAAAAGCCTCCTCCCTCCCTGTAACAGAACATTAAGATCTGGTACTTCCTTAAAGATGGCAGACAATGATCGATTTCTAGGTCACAGACTGAAGGACGTACGATCGAGGAGTCGAGGAGGCATTAATTAATTAGAGTTTTCTCAAGGCAGCATAATAACTCCTCCAGTTGTTGGTTCATTTTTATTCAGACAGCAAGCTGGAATATTTAATGTGATTATATTTAGCCTAAAAAACAGGGCCAGTTTTGTACTTTAAATCAGTGCTAGGGATTATAAAGTCTGTTCCACTCTTTTGCAAAGAGACATAAAGTCTCTGAAGTTAATTACTTGCAAGTTTTGAAGTGGAACTGATTGGGGGGGGGGGGGGGGGGGACTGCTGTAACATCTGAAGTTTCAAAAGTTTTGAGTCATGAAGTTTTAGTCCAGTGAGTGAAAAGTTTCTACCAAATTACCTTGTTGCAATATTTCACTTTAGGCTTATAAGCATATTGTACATACCCATATGGCAATGCAGTCATCAAGTACTTTTTAATAATAATATGGTTCAAGTAACACAATGACTCTTGAATGGGAAAAGGAGATCATGTACTTTCCCATTCCCATCTCAACAATTTCAGTGTGGAGTCAATTTATATTAATTATTCTTTTTGGGCCATGAATATTCTGGCTAACACTTCATGCTGAAATATACCTCGGCTCTCTCCTGATTCTCCTTCTACTTCAAAGAGAATAAACAGGAAATTAAAACTGATGTTATCAGCTATGAGACTAAAGAATAAGACAAACATTCTTGCATGAATTCATTTTCAATAAGAATTGGGTCAGCTGGGAAATTATGTTACACTTGTAATAGTAATGGTAAATTACGTAGCATGCATGCATAATAGAAAAAATTTATTCGCAAGTCAGGTATCTATTAAAGAAATCATGAATGAATTAAAGCCAATTGCATATGCAAAGTGTAACACTTACATGTGCATGCAATAGATTTGAGGCTGGCTTCAACAGTCTCCTTATGGACCATGTACAGTATCATGATTCCATGTATCATATAGTATCATAAGAATCTGAAGTGTCAAAAAAGCTTTTCCCTTTCAAAGGGAACTCAACATTGCGTGAGCTCCACGCTATGGGAAGTGCCATCGCACGTGACCAGCATTTGAAGCTTGTGTAGCATCATGCCTATTTTTAGGCCTGCCGTGATCAGGTGACGTGGCAATTAAGCGTGCTGCGTGATATAAAACGGTACCTGTGAACCACGCAGTCAAACATATTATCTTCAGCAAGACTGCATATTGGCTGTTTGTGTGAACTTTCACAAAAGACTCCTCATTTCTACTCTATCTTTTTTTTACTTTTCTGTCCCTTTAAAAAAAAAAAGAGTGAGAGCAGGCTAGGGATGGAGCACACCAGGGCAGCCTTCAAGAGGGCTGACTGTGTGCATTGTGAACGCCTTACAATCAGGCAGTGGATCGCTCTCTTCTCGGCAGAGGGGAGTTGTATTTCAGAGCCGCTGTTGAGGCAGCCAGCTGGCTCAGGTCCTGGGGATCTTGTATGCATCTGGAAGAGTAACTGGAGACAAATGCTGCTCTATCTCTTGGTCTATCTTCCAGGTCCGACTCTCCGCCAGATATTGGAGCTCGCATCGCATCACCCCAGTAGGGGGTGCCATTGTGCCAAAAACAGAGAGCAGCTCACAAGCTTATAAAGAGCTGCTTGAAGTGATTACTAGGGCAGTTGAAAAACTTAATCTAGACTGGCCCGGGGAAGAGGAAGTGGCTTGTAGCAGGATGGATGAGTGCTTTCTCCCCAGTGAATATAAATCTCAGGTGGAGCAGGCGGCCACAATCGCAGCCTGCTAATAGGCCTGATATGAGAATGATCATAGAAGCCAAGCAGGGGATGTGAGTCTACAGCCAACGTTGTCCCTAGTTTTCAGTCTTCTCTGGTCAGCAAGCTGTCACAGGGCATCAAAAATCTGATGTTTTCCCTCTAACAGAATGTGGAAGAGTTAATGTTACTAAAAGACCATCTGGAAGCATGGAAACTACTGCCAAATGTGTCTCCATGGGTTCTGTCCACCATAGAAAAGAGTTACCAGGTCTAGTTCAGAGTCTGACCCCACCCCCCTACTTCAGAGGTGTGCTCACCACAGTAGTCAGCACAGAGCAGAGCTCAACGTTAGTGCAGGAACTAAGATCCCTCTTCTACAAAGGGGTCATCAAACATGTACTCCGTTCCCTGAGGGAGAGAGGTTTTTACAACCATTATTTCCGTAAAAAAAGATGGAAGTATGCAGACAATTTTAGATCTGTGTCATCTGAACCATATTCTTCAGACATACAGGTTCAAGATGCTGATCACCATGTGTTCGTTGATAAGACAACCACCAGGGAGGGTTATGTTCGCGCCCCCTGATCAGGCAGGCGCAACTAATTCTTCTCTGGGCAGAGGGAAAGTTTTGTCAGTGAGTGCAATGTACATTCCAGGCATCCAGAATGTGGGGGCAGTTGTCCTGTCGAGGCAGGGGCTCAGGCCCGGGGATTGGAGGCTCCATCCACAGGTAGTGGAGTCCATATGGTGGAAGTTTGGCCAAGCAGAAGTGGATGTGTTCACCTCCAAGGAGAAAACATGCTGCCTTCTGTGGTTCGCCCTCACTCTTCCCGCACCACTGGAGCTGGATGCCATGATGCACATGTGGCCGAGGTCACGTTTGTATGCTTTTCCCCTGATCGCGCTGCTGCCACAAGTTGTAGCAAGAGAGTCACCAAGACCATCTATGTCTGCTGCTAGTAGCACCTTATTGGCCAGCTCGAATATGGTTCAGAGATAATATCCTTGCTGATTTATCAACCTTGGCCCGAACTATGGAAATTGCGGGTCTGGCCCCTGAGGGGCACCAGCTCATAGATTCTGGTCTCTCAACTGAGGTTGTAGCTATAGTAGCAATAGCTACAGTCCTGGAGTTCTTACAAGGACGTTTCTCAGCAGGGTTGGGTCCTTCTACAATCACAGTCTATGTGGCTGCCATTTCGGCCAGCCATGCCCCTATTGATGGAGCTTCTGTGGGGAAACATTCTCTAACATCAAGGTTTACGCATGGTGCCAGGCAGCCGAGGCCCATCTGTGACCTTTCTGTGGTCCTGGAAGGTCTGTCAGGTGCCCCATTTGAGCCCATTTAATCTCATATAATGTGCTTAATTGCCATATCACCTTATCACGGCAGGCATATAAATAGGTATGATGTTACACAAGCTTCAGATACCGATCACGCACAAGAGTGCTTTCTGCAGCATGAAGCTGACACAAGTTCTCATTCCCTTCTCAAGGATTAGGGTAACTGAGACATTTTGGAGGATGAAAAGTAGTCTGAGAGTGAATGACTGCCTGTTCCATCCATTTCACCATGAGAAAGACTGATTGAGATTCTGGCTTTGAAAGTTCCTCAAACTCAGGTGCATAACAATACATGATTGGTCTCAACTAGAGATGTGTGTACGTTTATTTGCTTTTTCAGTTATTATTTTCGTTCATTCTTTCCCACAATTTTTTTTTAATTTACTTGGGTCTGTTTGTCCCAAATATAAACAATCGAGTAGCCTAATTTAAACACCATGACCCTGACCAGGTAGTTACTAAGGATGCTGTAAATGCATCATGCAATGCCACATGAGCATCATATGCTAATATGTGAATGAATTTAGTCTTTCTTTCTTTCTTTCTTTCACAAGCTTCATATCTGACATCTCACTCACACCCACATGAAACTAAACTAAATTTCCTCCTTTTTGTTGCCCTGTGAACCTTTCTGCTAAGCTTTAAAAAAAAAAGAAAAAAGAAAAGTGCACCTGCTATACATATCTATATTTGTATATATATATATATATATATATATATATATATATATATATATATATATATTTTAATTATGATCTGTTCATTCTGAATAATTCCTAGTGTATAAATGTTCTTTCTTGTAAATATTTTAGCTTCTATTTAGTACGATATTTGTATGTCAAGAGGAGAGAAGATGACAGCAGTGTTCCTGTGAACAATCTGACACACATCCCCCTCGTCTGATCTTCATCAGACACTTTAGATGTAATATTCAAGCGCTGAAAATTACACCTTCAGTTTGAGACAGTGGGGTCAAGTCGCACACCACCTTCGTCATGATCATCAGGTTTGACATTTTAAAAGGTGCAGACTTATTTATAGCCTTCTTTGTTCTGTGATAGAACCGGAAGGAGTGAGGAAGAGGCATAAAGAGGAAGAGAGATAGAGACATAGGAGGTTCAGAGAACACTCTAGGTTTTATTACATGGATTATGGATGGTCACACTGAGGAACTCATTTACATTCTATCAGCGGGGGACACATGGATTAATAGATATATGAGATCACGCTGTTTCTCCATCTCACCCGCTCTCGCTCTGTGGTAGATGGAGTGTCTCATATATATATATATACATATACATATATATATATATATATATATATATATATATATATATATATATATATATATATATATATATATATATATATATACATATATATATACATATACATATACATATATATATATATATATATATATATACACACACATATATATATATATATATATATATATATATATATATATATATATATATATATATATATATATATATAAATAAGTGTTCTCTGTGCCTGGACAGCAGTACAAGTGCCCTGTTAACCCATCAAATCAGAGGAAATGAATTTCAAAGTAGCTCTTTTCTCTTTTCTCCTACTATCCCCCACACCCATTTACTCTCCTTCCATCTTTCTCACTCTTCCTCATCCAACATTATGCATTAGAAATCTTGCAGCATGAGCTGGTGAAGTCTTTTCGAGACACCACACAGATGTTTTTTTCTTTGTATATCTCTAGATATCTCAGGCTAGGAGTCTTCAATCTTATCGGTAAAGAGCCAGTGTGGCTGCAGGCTTTCATTTCACCTGATCGAAGTCTTCAATTGACTATTAGGTGTGGCTCCTGTATAGATAAAATTAAAGACCTCGGTCTTCATGGTTCTTCAACTTGTTCCTCTGAGGGAACCCTGAGAGGGGAAAAAAAAACTTTAGAAAGTCAATCCAATGAATCAAAAAAATGTTTCCTTAAGATTTTGTTTTGAATCGTACAGTTTAGGTCTAACATGTTTAATGACCATTATATGTGGCCACCTGGAAAAACCTGTGATTGTAATATCATTACTGAAAATGCAGGAGTTTCTAATTATGCCATACACTTCCAGGTAATATTTCAAGTAGGAATAAAACTACTTTTCAGATGAAAAAAAATGGACACAGACACTGGACAGTTGAAGATCTCTTGGACTGTTTCGGTGAGTCTGTGCCCAATATTAGCCCAATATATTCTCATATTCCTGTTCTTGGCTAAAAGCAATGGAACCCAATGTGATGTTCTGCTGTTGTGCGTCATCCGCCTCAAGGTTTGAGATGTTATGTGTTCTGAGATGCTTTTCTGCTCACCACAGTTGTAAAGAATACTTATTTGACTTACCATAGTATTCCTATCAGCTAAAACCAGACCGTTCTGCAGACAAATAGTAACAGATTTCTGAAATATTCAAACCAGACTACCTGGCGCTAGGATTTATGCCATGGTCAAAGTCACTGAGATGCTTCATTGTGGACAATTGCATGTATAAAGTTTACTATCCGAGGCACACAGATTAGACCTGCACTCGTTGAAAGATTCTATATCAGTGCATTTACATCAGAAAGATATACTGTAGATCATACTAACTGTGGTGGGATTGTAACTGAGTATTAGTTTAAATTCAGTTTAATGTTAAAAGGGAATATATAATAGATCTGGAATACAGCACTGATGGATGGTGCCTTTATTATAAACACCTTTTAATATACAGAGACAAGCAGCTGTGCTGGAGCACTGTAACCTTGAGAAGAGGGAAAAGTAGACTCCTCAATGCAGACCAAAGGCCAGTTATTCCAGATCCCCATTATTAGAATAATGGTTGAAATTATTGGAAGATTACAGCATCTCAAAAGCCTTTTATCCACTAAGCTACACTGTAGCATTTCGCTCATGAACAGTTTGACTTTTCACTTAGAAGGTCCGAGTTCAAATTTACCGCAAACATTCCCTTTTACTTTTCAAAGACACAAGCCTGCAGAGGCTGTGACTGACAGGTGGAGGCAACTGTTAAATGTATACTCTATAGGGGTTTCATGGAAGAGTATTGCACATTTAATTTCCAGAGCATATTCCTTGGAATTTAGCAAATCCTACACAGCCTCTAAGCAATATGAATGATGTAATACTAGTGTAAACGTGTGCCACTGGACCATGCCCATGCCCCTGGATTTAAAATTGGTTTTATAAGACTGTCCCTTAGTCTCATAGACATGATAATACATCTGAAAAAAAAGTCTTGGAGATATTCTCATTTTCATTTTCATAGTTCGTCCTTTATCCATCCATACATCCATTTTCTGTACAATTTATGCTTCACAGGGTCATAGGGTCGCCTGGAGCCTATCCCAGGTGGGGTACACCCTGGACAGGGTACCAATCCATTTCTGGGCACACTACGGACAATCTGGAAATGCCAATTAGCCTACAATGCATGCCTCTGGACTGGGGGAGGAAACCCCATGCATACTGTGTACACACAGGGCAGAGGTGGGATTCAAACACCTAACCGCGGGGAAGTGAGGCAAACGTGCTAA